>NW_015546026.1:867334-870728 GCF_001515605.1 Sinocyclocheilus anshuiensis | reverse complement strand
TATATATATATATTATTGGAACAGATAACATTTTAAGCTGTCATATGGTAATGTTACAACATGCCCATCATTTACAATGTTCCTCACCTGTGGAGAATGTTGTCACATTTTATTCCATTCTTTTGGGGTGAATAAAGAAAAAAGTATTCACTGTAATTATGAAACAAACCCACATATTAGACAAGTGTGAAATTAATGTGGAACCTTATGTGGATTTACACAAATTGAGAAAGTCAAAAAGTGATACTCTGATAAAGGCTATGTTGATTAGCACCGCATTACAAATATACTTTATTCTTATGAATATACCCAAGATGACACGAAGAATTATTTTTTTATTTTTTTATGTTTTTTTTTATGCAGGTACAGCTATAGGTGGATGGTTTTATAAGAGATTTCCTGGAATGTTATAAAAGTTTTATGATTTTCTGTCAGAACATCATCCGTTAAGTTTGCGTCTTGAGATTAATGCATTGCATGGGTAAAACACCTGTGAAAAATCAGTATGGAAAATTATTTTATATTCAGAGAAAGTAAACCATTTCCACCTCTGAAATGTCTTTCCTTATGCTGAGGTCATCTATAGGCTTTGTGGGCTATTGGTTAGTGTTGGAACTGGAATCCAAACAGCCAGTTAGATTACTGTTGTTGAGATCATCCTCTGCATCATTGTCTGGTTTGAGAACTGCAGCGTCTCTGACCCCTCAGAGAGACTCCTCTCAGAGAATTCATCAGCAAACATTGCATCTGCAGTGCATCTAGAATTATTGCTGACCCCTCACACCCATCCCATGAACTATGTACCCGACTGCCATCTGGAAAAGGGTTTAAGAGTATGCATACCGCCAATACCAGACACTAACAGCTTTTTTCTGTCAGGCTGTTTAAGTCTCCTCACTCCCTCCTACCCCACACCCCCCACTCCCTTCTGGAAATAATCTGACACTTTAACTCTTACAGCTCATGGTTTACATTACACTCTAAAAAATGTCTGTAAAAATACAGTCCAATGTGCAGTGTTAATTTGAAGGAATTTTCTGTAGGCCTACTGATTTTTACAGATATTGTACACATATTTTAAATGCATGTTTTTCTACAGATGTTTCTTCTTGTTTTTTTTTTTTTTAATCAATTAAACATTTATGTTGACATACTATTGATCATTACATCAACGTAATATTGTGTATTTTAAACTTTTAGAATGGATTTTTCTTCTTTTTTAACTTCAAATAAAAATCGTATTGGTAACATTGAATATTGGGCAGTGGATTTCTAGTTACAGTTTTCTGTAATTCACTACAAGAGAAAATATTTATTATTAATTGTGAAGAACTGACAAAAGGAATAGATGTGTGTGCGTACCTCAAAGTAAATTTCACTTTCATAAAACAACCCTATAATAAATATTCAGGTGAGTAAAGAGTGACAAATAGACCTAATCTGAAATGCAAAGGGAGGGGAGGGAGCTTTTTATCATCACATTGATTTTTAAGACAGTAGTAGATGAGGGAGAACGCTCCACCGGATTTACAGGATTAGTAATTTAAGAGGATAATTGGTCATCCCGTTAACTCAAGGTGACAGTGCTCAAGGATGAACAGCACTGTATGATGCTTCATTTTAGACTAGCGTTATCAGTCTATCAACAATTCTACCGTCACACATTTGCTAATTTCCTGCGATTTAAATAATCTATATACACTGTTGTTTTTTCAGACACTCGTACACGCGTGCTTGTGTCGGCAGAGGGAGCTCTTACACTAGATTCAACAGCCGCTGTTACAGCAGGAAGCGAGATTAAGTACTGTTGGGAAACTCGATTCACTTTACCGAATCGGTTCGTTGAAATGATCCGGTCAGACGAAATGATTCTTCTTTCCATGTGAATCATCACACAATTACAGATTTGCAGCTCTTTTTTAGTAGTGAAATGAATTAAATGTCCTACTATTATTTATCATAGGCTATATGTTTTTGATGGGTTTGTGATTGTGTACATTTTTCGTTGTTCACAGTTATGTCAACCACCTTTCATTCCTTTCACGTTTCATTCCAAATGTCATTTCTACTTAAAGGCTGCATATAAATGTGTTTTTTAAAACTTGATTGTAACACAAAATGTAATTATTACAACGGGAAATGAATAAGAGGTAATTAAGATTGCAGTTACCAATTTCAGACATTTTAAGCTGACTGTATGCAACCTTTAGTATGATATTATAAAATAATGAAAAATAGAAGCATTTTCACAAGTGTTCTTGATTCTTTTACCTTGGTCAAATAACAGCATTAAATATAGTTTAATTTGTTTTATCTAAAAAAAAATGGCTACATATGTTGGTTTCAGTTTTATATAGCCTATGTAATTTTGGTATTCTTTCTATGAATAATCCGGACAAAATGACAACATTTACTCGTATATAAATCTATTCCATCCGCTACGCGTTTGTGACTAGAAACATTGCCGTGTAACCTAATGAAAGTCCCCCAAAACTCGAATGATTCACACACACACTCTCGAATCGGTTCGATTGAATCGTTAAAAAGAACTGGTTTAAAAGAACGACACGTTCGCGAATAGGACGTCGCGAATTGATCAGAAGAGGTGCGGCGCTTCAACTTCAAATAGGTGTCAAAACAGTGCCAGTCACCATCTCACACCTGCAAGAGGATTTGTAGTGACAGACTTGGACATTTTCATTTCTTTCCAGAGTTGAAACGGTTACTTTCGGTCTGCACTGAGGATATACTGGAAGAGGTAACCGCAGATTTCACTTTTGCGCTCAGATTGTTCTTCCCGTCGCTCTCAGCATGGCTTCAACAACCTGCACCAGGTTTACCGACGAATATCAGCTGTATGAAGAACTGGGAAAGTAAGTATTAGTTATGCACACGCTTCTAATAACAATCTTTTTTTTTTTTCTAGAAAAGTGCAGGCTGTTTAAAGGCACTGACGGTTACCTGTTAGTCCTTACCTGATTCTGTTACCTGCGTTCGCAAGTCTCTTTTCGGCTTATTCCATGTGCTGTTATGACGTTATACTGTGCTGTTTATATTATTATTTTATAATAATAAAATTTATAATAATAGAATAGCAAACAGCGGAATTCCCCTATTTAAAACGTCATGCTTATTTACTTTAAGAACGGAGTTTTGTTGATGTTGAGGAGCATGTTCTTACACATCGCGCATACATTCTATGACTATTTAGTGGGGATATTCAAGACAAGGTTGTACAAAATCTTATCATTTAAAAAACATTTTTTTTAAAGAAAAGGAAGAGGGGATCGGAGTAGAATTCCACAGTTAGGAACAGGAAAATTCTGCATTATCAGAAATATATACACAAAGAAAATAAACGTAATATTCAGTCTAAATAAATGAAACAATGTTT
>NW_015546026.1:866895-867063 GCF_001515605.1 Sinocyclocheilus anshuiensis | reverse complement strand
ACCTAGATATTTTAAGCAATATAGAAATCCTGGCCAGGACGCGTCCTGGGAAAATGGCACGTATGGTCACCCTACATAAGACAACTGGTTCAGCTGAGTATGGTGTTGAACTCTTACATATGTAGCTTTAAAGGGGTCCTATTATGCTCTTTTACAAAGTCTTGATTT
>NW_015546026.1:861813-866612 GCF_001515605.1 Sinocyclocheilus anshuiensis | reverse complement strand
TGGCATGAACGGCTCGAATAGTTCCTGTATCAAATGAAGGCCCGCCTTTTGAAAAACAAAATGTGCTGTGATTGGTTAGCTGGGCTAATGTGTGTTGTGATTGGCACCACTCGGTGCCTGGTCAGGAAATGTCATGCCGCTTACCATAGCCACCTGCGAGCTTCAGTGTAAATATTGCGTCGTAGTTTTTGAAAAGTGATTTCTGTTAAATAAAATATCTCCTTTTGAAGTGGACTTTGAGCTTTGCAACTTTGCAGATCTTTTTTATGCTCAAACATCAACATTACAGACTAACTAAAGTTGAAAAAGTGAAAAAGCATAATAGGACCCCTTTAACTTAATATGTTAGGCCTGTTACATGTTGAAATGTTCAGTACTGTTTCATTAAGGGTGTTATTGTGGTTGTTCTGTAACCACAGTTAGGTCATTGCTTTTGGTTACATGTACAAAACCACAGCTGTTCTTGGCCACGTAGCGTTAATTAAGTAGTTACTAGAGCAAGCATTACTATTCAGGGATCAACGCAAAGGATTTTTTCTACAGTGGTTCAAATTTTTACTTGCCCTGCCAACATTTTCACTGGCCCTGCCACAAAAAAATAAAATAGTTGCTGTTATCATTGTTTTTGATCTGTTATCTTGTATTCTAATAAATAAGCTAAATGACATATAAATGACACCAATATTTTAGATACCAATTAAATTTAGCAATTCCCTATTTCAATTTCGATACCACAGCAAAAATCACTAGCCAAAAATAAACATAAATATAAAGTTTAAACATTAAAGACAAGTGGCAGCCAGTAAATAAGAACAAATGAACAAATTACAAGTAATAGCACAATTAAATATAGGCCTATAGCACAAAAATAGAAATGAAATGATGCTTTAGGTTTTTATGTTTGTAGATGTTCAGGTACAGAAATTGAATAATCACATATAAAATAACATTTGCATATTCTTCACTCTGTGTTGCACCTTGATCTTTCTTGCATTTTAATCATGAATTGAAAAAAAAGTGCAATGTTTGACTTATATAAGACTGTATAATTTCAAAATCTGAAGCAAAAACAGAATAACCTGACTTTAGCTTTGTGAAATGATGCTACATAAAACATCTGCACGAAACAGAAACAGCAGGTGGGCTGAATGAGATGCAGATTCACTCTCTGGCAGCAGACAGTGCTTATAGTGATACAGCGTTTCCTTGGTTACTGCTGTAAACACAGCAGCGCTGCGCGTATTAACACTAATTTAAATGCATCATACGGAGACAAAATTAAAACATTCACACAGAACACAGCGCGCGAGTACTGAATGTAGTTGTCTTTGGCGCCCAAATGCTTTTTAATCGCTTGAATTTTTTAATTAACAATTCTTAAAAACACATGCAAATGATAAGTCGTGACGACGCTGCAGTGGCCCGATCGGGCAAGTGACAAATCCGTCTACTGTCCCGAACGTCTTTCACGCTGGCCCCGGGCCATCAGGCAGTCCTTTTTGTCGAGCCCTGCTATTGCTACTGCTTATATTTAGGGTTAAGTAAAACAAACCCCTAACCCCAAGTATGAAAGGGGTCATGAACTGCATTTTAAATTGTATGTCTCCTGAGGTGTGCTTATTATGTTAGAAGGATTTTTACATCAAAATTGTACACTGTAAACAACTTAGAAATAATCATTTGTATATGATAAAATAATGAAGTAATTATTTAGAAAATAAAAGGCCATTTCTACCCTGATTTTAGACCTCTGATTTAAACAATCTGTTTAAATGGGCAGGTCTCCTTTAAGACCTCATTGTAAATGTCCACCGATTGAGTAATATCTCTGCATATGAAATAATTATTATATGTGGAACTCATTTACTACGTTTTTTACTATCAAAGCTGCTGAGATGAACTAATCCTTAAATGCGCCGATTATAACATTCAATTTAGATCTACTCTCATTGCATTAAAGATATAGCCTCCATAAATAGCACACTAGTGTTTTCGTTAATGCATCTCTTTCTGACAGAGACAGATCTAGATTCAGTAAAGCATTGTAGCCTATCAAAGCCTTATCTGTCGCGCGTACGAATGCAGTGACCCCACGATTTCTGCAATCTCATGAATGCTTTCATCATAACAGTGCAGACACAATGTAAATAAAGTATTCAATATGCAACGTAGACAGTGTCATTGATTTTACTGAGAGTTTTGGCCAGAGTGCAGAATTCTCTGTCAGTAATAAACTTGTGCTATGTGATTGACAGGTCCACTGTTTATAAAGGGAGTGTTTATTGATCACTTTCTGTATGTTTCATAGATAAAATGCCACAGTGATGATATATATTTTTTTGTAGGACAGCCTAGAAGTATTACTGATGTATTTTATGTCATAGAATAAATGTGAATATATCTTGAGCTTGTCTTAACCACAGACATTATTTCAGACATTAACAACCCATTGACTTCAGGACGATGGATCCAGAATTGCTAAAATGCTTACTTGTTTCCAAGTTTTAACCTACAAAAAAGTCATCTCTGCAGCACTTTGTTACTGTAAAAGTATTTCTGTAAAAGTCTGTTTGTTGAATTGGGATTGGTTTAGCAAAGAATCCATAGTGAAATGTACCCGAACAAACAAATATTGCTCTACTGAGACAATCGCATAGTTGAAAATAAACAGCCACTTTACTTTACAGCCTAACATTACCTTCCAAAGGATCCTAATGTTATTTTTAGCACAGTGATCCTGTTGTGCTTCTCCTGCCTGTCACTTCACTAATGCATCAGTGGCTGGGCCAAAGAGACCATGATGAAGAAGCAGGTGTTGATCTGTGTCTGTGCAGGCAGTCTCGTGCTGATTTAATCATCTTTATTACGTAATAAAATCCTGGAAGTAGAAAGTCATTTCGGCAGCATGGTTTCAGTAAAAGCTGTTTTTAGCTGTTTTTATTATTTTTGTAATTAAGCAGACATGCGACTTTTGAAATAACAATAACAATAAAAATGGGGAAAAATTCCAGGGACAAGAATATCATAGAAACTTTGGAGTAAGCCAGTAAATAACCACCTAGCAACCACCCAGAAAACTCTAGCTACTGCATAGCAGTGCGCCCCAAACAAAACCACTCCAAACATAACTGCATAACAACGCCCAAACCACCCATAATACTGTTCCATTGTGGCTGTGAGGTTTGCATGGGCAAGTACCAGAAGGTATAAAATCCTAGTGCAGCCTTCCAGCCATAGGACATGTATTGAGAGACTGAATCTAAAGCGCTTGGTTATACAGTTTTGTACAATTTAGACGATTTATACATTCATTAAATACTTTCATTTTTTAATCTCACCTATTCTGTGCCAAAAATGTTCTGTTCTAGATTTCTGTCATTTTGAAATTGTAAATCTTTTGGAGTATATAGCATGTCTACCAGGGATGCGTTTCCCAAAGCAACTATGGTCACAAATGCCATCATTAATGGAGTTCAGTGGAACTTGTGACCATAGCTAGCTAACAATACTTTTGGGAAACTCACTCCACATTACCACTACTGATTTAAACTGCTCAGTAACATTTGATCATATAGCCCCCTTCACACATACAGACTTTACTGGAAAATTACCGGTAAATTGCCGTAAAGAGATCATGTGTGAACAGGCCCTTTTTAAAAATACCAGTAAATTACATTACATTACCAGTAAATTGACGGAATTCTGCTGTGTGAACGCAGAATGAATATTAGAATGCGCTGACATAAGATGTCTACTCTAGGACAATCCAGAGCAGTTGAAATTCAAAATTCAACCATAACATTCTCAAGCAGATGACGTATTTACTCTGCGCTGTAAAAAAATAAATAAAAAAATGTTTTACTCTGCGCTGTGTTGTTCGGTTTGAAATGGTCTAATACAATGTCTCTGGGCCAAAAGAAGCTGCATGAATGTGAACATTTGACACAAAAATGAAAACATCAGCAAAAACACTGACCGCAAATACCCCTCCATGTTTACAAACAAAACACCGGGAGGCGCAGCCATTTCAAGGTCATTTCTGTTTAATGATGTCATAGATAGGTCATTTGAAACCGATGTGTGAATGGTGCTTTACGGAAAAAAGACAGAATGCCGTTGCCTTGTGAACAGCGATTAATAGAGACTTGGACCTGAAAGTTAAGACTCCACTTTCAGGTACAATACAAAGAAGACTAGATTCTTTTTTTAGTCAATTTTGGGTCACTTGAAAGTGGTCTAAATTCAACTCTTTTAAAGAGGACTCAAGTCCTTAAACTGGTGAGGACATCATTTTCTAATTTGTATTTTTGTATACTCTGTTGAACTTATTTATTGTTTAACTTATTTATTGCCACAGGCATATCACCCTGCAGCCCAAGACTGGTTGCCCACTGAAGCTAAGCAGGGTTGAGCCTGGTCAGTATCTGGATGGGAGACCTCCTGGGAAAACTAGGTTGCTGTTGGAAGAGGTGTTAGTGAGGCCAGCAGGGGGGGCTCACCCTGTGGTCTGCGTGGGTCCTAACACCCCGTCACACTATAGTGACGGGGACACTATACTGTCAAAAAGCACTGTCTTTTGGATGAGATGTTAAACCGAGGTCCTGACTCTCTGTGGTCATTAAAAATCCCATGGCACTTCTCGTAAAGAGTAGGGGTGTAACCCCGGTGTCCTGGCCAAATTGCCCCCCTGGCCTTTGTCAATCATGGCCTCCTAATAATCTCCATCCACTTTTGATCCAGATTGGCTCTATGACTCTCTCTTCTCTCCACCTGTAGCTGGTGTGTGGTGAGCGCACTGG
>NW_015546026.1:854615-861682 GCF_001515605.1 Sinocyclocheilus anshuiensis | reverse complement strand
ATTGGCTCTATGACTCTCTCTCCTCTCCACCTGTAGCTGGTGTGTGGTGAGCGCACTGGTGCCGTTGTCCTGTGGCTGCTGTCACATCATCCAGGTGGATGCTGCACACTGGTGGTGGTTGAGGAGAGCCCCCCCACCCCCCCACATGATTGTAAAAGTGCTTTCGGTGTACAACAATACACAATAAAGCGCTATATAAATGCATCATTCATTCATTCATTCATTCTGTATGTCATTCACATACAGACTGTATGTCATTCACTGGCTTGAAAGGTAGTCTACCTTTAGAAGCTCGTGACATCACTTGCCGCCCACTGTAGAGCAGGCCCATTGCTTGCTTCTTTGGTCCTTCATGGGTCAATCTGTCAATAGCATAATAGGCCAGGGGTGTTGTGGAAGCCTTGTGTTTTATGTCTGGCTGAGTTTTCAGAGGCAGCTTTTTGCTGAGTGCAAGCGTGGGATGGCTCTGGTGTCCCAGTATTGACTCATACTGACTGAGTCTTTAATAGACTATCAGGTGAATGGAAAAAAATCAGTCATTTGTGTATAAGAGAGACCCCTCACTTAGTTACTGTGAGGGGTACAAAGAAATGTACAAAGAATCTAACAGTAAAAGCTGAAGGTCGTCATGCAGGAGAAAATGTTGGAGTGGGGTAGTTGGATGTGAAATTTTCCTCAAAAAACATCAAAATGTAACATTTTTATACCATTAAAAAAATCTTTTTTTTTTTTTATTTAAGGACAAAAAATAAATTAATAGAGAATTGGACCTGAAAGTTAAGACTCCACTTTCAGGTACAATGCAAAGAAGACTAGATTCTTTTTTAGTCAATTTTGGGTCACTTGAAAGTGGTCTAAATCCAACTGGACCTGAAAGTTAAGACTCCACTTTCAGGTACAATGCAAAGAAGACTAGATTCTTTTTTAGTCAATTTTGGGTCACTTGAAAGTGGTCTAAATTCAACTCTTTTAAAGAGGACTCAAGTCCTTAAACTGGTGAGGACATAATTTTCTAATTTGTATTTTTGTATACTCTGTTGAACTTATTTATTGTTTTTTTTTTATTTTTAGAAGCAATTGTATGGTTTTCTTATATTGGAGCACCATAACATCACAGGAACCCAGGGGAAAAACTTAATATATATATAGGAATAGGAATAGAGTTTTCTCTGGGGATCCTGTGATATATATATACATTATAAAGCCATATTGCACGACTACAAGTGTCATATTGCTTTTATACAACAGTTTGACGGCACTAGTGTTGCTTTCGTCAACGAAAATTATGACTAAATATCGTCGTCAACGAACCTTTATCACGTGACGAAAACGAGACGAGACGCAACGTAAATGCTGGTCATGTGATGATGACTATAATTAAATGTATAATGCAATATTGTTGACGAATAAAAACGAGACTAAATGTGGTTTACAAAATATGTAAATTCAAATCAGAGCGTCTTCCGTGTCTGGAATGGATGTATTCTTGAGTCTATAAGGTAACAATAATATAATAAGATAACCTTGTTTGAAATGGGTTTGGCTAAAAGAAAATTTTGGCTTCGTCTATACTACTAGGCACTTATACTATATTGACTGGGTTAAATAGAATTGCATTTCTAAAAAGAGACTAAAATACAATTTTCATTGACTAAAACTAGACTAAATGTCATCAGTTTTCGTCAACTAAAACTATACGAAAATAGTCATGGATAATTCTGACTAAAATAAGACTAAAATGCTCAGACTTTAGTTGACTAAAACTTGACTAGACTAAAAAGAGTATGAACATGACTAAAACTAATAAAAACTAAAATGACAGCTTCACACAAAGACTAGACTAAAACTAAAATTAAAACAGGCCGCCAAAAACAACACTAGACGGCACAAATGTGTAAATACAAAATAAACAACAAAGGAGTGTCATAAAAAAACCTCTTGTTTGTGGAACTACTTTGGCCACGTATTCAAATCTCAAGTTCACAGTTTAACAGATGAGCCCAAGCATCCATTACTAATTCGAAGTCATTACTATAGAACTAGAAACGAAGGAACACTGAGTTGCTTCATTGAAGCTATTATATGTAAATGTATTATGTAAAATAGTTCAAAGCCATATGCTATAAAATGTATGCCAAAAGTATTGTGTGTGATTACCTGCATTTATAAAGCATTTATTCTTCAGGTCAATCTTATATTCATAATAAAAAATAGTTTGAATGTCCTCTGAGGAAAATAATGTCTTTGTCGTAGCATCCTTTCATTGGTTTAGGGGATTTCTGATGACAATATTGGTCACTGCATTTGTTGGTTGTGTACAAGGTATTGTCAAAAAGTAAAAATAATGTCCTTGTTTTCAACCTTGTTTCAGTCCCTTTCAACAAAAATGGCCTGTTAGATATACCCCCCAAAAAAATTATATCGCATGTTTAACTACCATAGAGATATCAGTAGCAAATTCCAGAAGAACTGGCTGAAATAAGGCTGTTCTCAGCATGGTACGTGAGCACTGAAAGGCTGCTGACCTCCTGGAGCTCACATCTCTGAAAATGTCAAAGCAAATTTTCAAATGGGCATCCTTATTATGATTATATGATTGATATACCGATTGACTGTGAGATTTTTCCATAATATATGTGAGATTTTCCACAATTGTGAACAAGTTAGCTTTTTTGTAACTTATTTCAAAAAGTGAAACTTTCATATATTCTAGATTCATTACATGTAAAGTAAAACATTTCAAAAGTTGTTTTTTTGTTTTAATTTTGATTATTAGAGCTTACAGGTCATGAAAGTAAAAAATCCAGCATCTCAAAATATTATAATATTTCCTAAGATCAATCAAAAAAGGATTTGCAAAACAGAAAAGTTCAAGTTCTTTAAAGTATGTTTATTTATGCACTCAATACTTGGTCGGGGCTCCTTTAACACAAATGACAGCATCAGTGAGGTGTGGCATGGAAGCGATTAGCCTGTGGCACTGCTGAGGCACTATTGAACCTTCAGCTCATCTGTATTGTTGGATCGGCTGTTTCTCATCTTTCTCTTGAAAATATCCCATAGATTCCATATGGGGTTCAGGTCAGGCATGTTGGCTGGCCAATCAAGCACAGTAATGTCATGGTCAGCAAACCACTTGGAAGTGGTTTTGGCACTGTGGGCAGGTGCTAAAGTCCTGCTGGAAAAGGAAATCAGCATCTCCATAATAGGCCTGGGCGATAAAACGGTATCGATATTTATCGATGGTACACTTTCATCGATAACGATAGAAAAAATGTTCGATATAGCACATGATATTACACGTGTTATGAGTGACGCAGACAACACACACGAACACATGCTGTAATGCCTGCCTGTGATGAGAAGATTGTGAATAAAAAATGAATATTAGTCGAATTTAAAATAAACATTTACATTTTAATGCAAAAATGGTACAATCAAATGTTAGGTGTGCAATGAAACTTCACACTGGACTTCAAGCAGCTTGGATTCTGTGCCCCTCCAGTCTTCCTCCAGACTCCAGACCTTGATTTTCAAATGAAATGCAAAATTTACTTTTATTTGAAAAGAGGACTTTGGACCACTGAGCAACAGTCCAGTTCTTTTTCTCCTTAGCCCATGTAAGATGCTTCTGACGTTGTTTCCATTTCAGAAGTGGCTTGGTAGCCCTTTTCCTGAAGATGTCTGAGCGTGTCAGCTCTCCTATCAGCTCTCAATCCCTCACAGTTACACATACAGCACAATAACATTGTCAGGGGAAAGTTTTTAAATTCTAATGAAGGAAAAATCATACCTTTTCAAAAGTTACGCTTGAACCATTTTGCGCGAAAAATAACGCAGCTTGTTACAGAACCGAATTCTGATTGGCCAATCACCGTTATTCGTGAATTATCTTAAGTAGATAATTTTAACATTTCATTTGCATGATAAGTTTTACATAATACACATTATTTATCCAAAGGGGATGGTAAGGGGGGATGCTTTTTGTCATTTTTTTTTCAACCAGGGGGATACCATCCCCCCGCATCCCCACTCAATTCGAGCCCTGGTAGTCTCATTACAGGGGATCTTTAAGAATTGATGCTGGGAAAGCAGTGGACACTAGAGAGAATTAATGTATAGAAACAGCAAGGTTAAAAAACCGAAGTGCCATCAGCTGACTAGGAGATTGTTAGCTGACTAGGACATAATTCAGGATTTTACAGGAGATTACAAAGCTTTGTAAAGAGAATAATCACATTAAGCAAGAACTTGATAACATAAAGAATTGGCCATCAACAACATATTGATGCTATATGGAAGCAACAACTGATCTTTAAAAGGCCACTCACTCCAAAATCAGAATCAATTAGAAACCATATGAAGGCTTGGGATATTAAATTAACTAAAGAATTTCAACGATCGCTAAGAAAGGTCTTGATGTGGTCTTGTGGTTTTTGCTTGTGTGTGTCCATTTTAAGTCTCTTTTATTGATTTAGAAGGATAAAACACCCCACAATCCCTTCATGGCTGCTATGTTCCCTTTTACTGAGAATGCACTGATATAATAGGAGCACAGAGGACTATTGTCCACCAGCCTACTGTATGTGCTATATGGTCACCAAAGTGTCCAATTTTTTGGACAGCTCTTAATAGGGCTGAGTATTGACACACATTTCACAAATCGATTAGATTCTGATTCACATAGTCTTGATTAGATTCTGATTTCAGTTGGTTTCTATTCAATATCGATTGATTTGGATATGTATCGGGTACAGTGCATGTCTATTAGGGCTGGGTTTTGACACAAATTTAACGATTCGATTCGATTCTCATTCACAAGCTTGTGATTCGATTGAAAAGAGCACTTTGGAGCACTGATAACAGTCCAGTTCTTTTTCTCCTTAGCCCATGTAAGATGCTTCTGACGTTGTTTCCATTTCAGAAGTGGCTTGGTAGCCCTTTTCCTGAAGATGTCTGAGCGTGGTGACTCTTGATGCACTGACTCCATTTCAGTCCACTCCTTGTGAAGCTCTCCCAAGTTTTTGAATCGGCTTTGCTTGACAGTATTCTCAAGCTTGCGGTCATCCCTGTTGCTTGTGCACATTTTCCTACCCAATTTCTTCCTTCCAGTCAACTTTGCATATAATATGCTTTGATACAGCACTCTGTGAACACCCACTCCTTTCAGTTATGACCTTCTGTGACTTACCCTCTTTGTGGAGGGTGTCAGTGATTGTCTTCTGGATCATTGCCAAGTCAGCAGTCTTCCCCATTATTGTGGTTTCAAAGAACAAGAGGTACCCGGAATTTATATTATAGGGATCATTTAATGAAACGCAAATGTAAATATTCTAATATTTTGAGATACTGGATTTTTTGACTGTCATGAGCTGTAAGCGCTAATCATAAAAAAAAAACCTTTGAAATGTTATTTGTGATTTGAAAAATCGTATTTTTTCCCCCAATAAGTATGTTGTATATATCGGGAAAGATATGTGAGCATGTGTGTCTGTGCACTGTTTAAATGTGTGTCAGAGAGAAAGACAGCGAGGGAGATAGAGAGCAAGAGAAGCCCATTTAATTTTCATCATCCACTGAAGGTCAATGCTGAATAGGGATTCCCTCTTCTTGACTCTGGGTTTGCACTCTGAATATTAAAGGATCTCTAGTTAGAAGCCTCTCACCACAGGGATTTATTGGCATGTTGATTTTGAATCAATCTCTCCCCCTTTCTTTGTATTTGTTTTTTTTCTCTGCACAGGTAGTAGCCCATGTAGTCTCATGCAATATTGAGTGTTAAAAGAAATAGCACTGAGCTCCTTTGATTTCATTAATCCTGCTTAGGCTTTGACAATCTAAATGGATGTGTCTCTATACAAGTGAATATTCATAGGCACAGTATCATGTGTGCTTGTTTTGTCTTAACATCGAATGGTTATTAAGAAACAAAATAAATTCCTAGTTCTTTAATTTGGTTCCATGTCATCAAGTTAAATCCATTGGTTTGTCAGCAATGAGTAGAATATAAAATGCCAAATGTATAATATGGGTTTGTTAGATCAATAATTTATACTGTACTGGCATATTAATTTCTAGTGTAATTTATAAACTTTTTTCCGTCATTAATAACATGTTCAGAACATTTGTATCAGTGAAAGGTGCTCCCTGGTCTGGAGTATTTTGACATCATTTGTTGTCTCCTGTGGTCGAATTGTAAAAAAAATTTCAGGGGGATGGTCTGGTCAATTTCTTTTTCGGGGTGGGGTATGTGGGTCCTGAAGCTAATTTTACATAATGATTACAAAATGTGTCTAATTTTTAAAAAGGTTTTTATTTAATTCATATATGGGTATGTTTTCTTTCATTGCTTGAGTTATAAGGGCATTCTAACTGCATTCTAATAGGCTTCATCGCACAGTGAATGCTTTTGGATTCTCAAGACGTGTTTTTGTTTGGTTTTTGCAAGGTCGATGACTCGATAATGTCAGCTCTCCTATCAGCTCTCAATCCCTCACAGTTACACATACAGCACAATAACATTGTCAGGGGAAAGTTTTTAAATTCTAATGAAGGAAAAATCATACCTTTTCAAAAGTTACGCTTGAACCATTTTGCGCGAAAAATAACGCAGCTTGTTACAGAACCGAATTCTGATTGGCCAATCACCGTTATTCGTGAATTATCTTAAGTAGATAATTTTAACATTTTTCGGGGGTTTTTATATAAACATAATGGTGGCTGTCATAAAAACTTGATGGATTTATTCAAACATAAAATTAAACATTGAAAAACAGTAAAATTTATAATGAATGTGTTATATGGTGCATATATTTAGCAAAATGCCCCTCTCTACAGTTTATTTTTCTAGCTGATTAATGAGTTTATGGTCACGGAATATGTTTTTCTGAGGTAAATGTGACGTTACGTGACATTGTTTACAAGCTGTTATATTGATATCTTTGCGCGGCTGAAACACTGATTGACCGATTACATGAGACAGGATACAGATTGTAAAGTTGTACTCTTTCTTTTAACTTACCTTCGGATGTGTAGTCATGTTTATTTTGTGCTATAACTAGTATTAA
>NW_015546026.1:845049-854452 GCF_001515605.1 Sinocyclocheilus anshuiensis | reverse complement strand
AATCGATTCTTGGGATTTAAGAATCGATATCGTTCCGTAAAAATGAGAATCGATTAATATCGAAATATCGATATTTTTTACCCAGCGCTAATGTCTATTATAGCTGTCAACTATATTTCTGACAGATTTATTTAAACATACAATAAATGAGACTAACCAGTTTGGTTAAAAATATGCAATACAATGCAATTATTGAGAAAAATGCTGCTCTCCAGATTTGTTTTTGCTAACTATCAAATTATGGGTATTGAATGGCTTTTCTGAGGTAAATGTAATGTTATGTGACATACTGTTTGCAAGCTGTTTTACTGACATCTTTGGGTTGACAACAATTAATCTGTCTTCATTTAGATTTGACGTACTTTAGCTGATATATACAAGCAAATCTATATCAGATCTAATCAAGAGCTTGTGAATTAGAATAAAATCATTTTGTGACGTCTGTGTAAATATTTAAAGCCCTTGTTAGATATAGAATATTGATTGTTCACATCTGTTATGGCCAACAGTCGGTGTGATACCGATGTCAGCAGCCAGATTTGATACATTTGTGGCAAACAACAGATAATGTAAGGCTTAAAACATACATATTATGCACCACATTGAAAAGAACAATGTAAATGCTAGGAGTATGGATGCTGATATTTGAAACCTTTTGTGTAATTGTGCCTCAAATTGAACCAGACAATAGAGAGATATGGCCAAGAGGGTTCCGTAAGTCAAGGAGCTGGTAGTTTGATAGTAGCCAGACATTTGACGATTAACATGAAACATGGTCCTCTTATTTCCTAATTTTGGCCATGAACCACCCACTTACACTGGAAGAGGCTGTTTGACTAGCATTTTAAATCATGGTTCACTTTCTTGTGATGTTTAGGGGAGTTTAAAGGCAGACATGAAACCGGATAATTCTGAGAACAAAATGGAATATGCAGGTATGCTCAAAGATTTCTCGTTTACTTACGGTGTCTGAACAGAATGTCTTTCAAAGGCAGTTTACACCAAAAAAAAGAACGTCTTATGTCATGTTCACACATGTACGTAGGCTAATGGATCATATTTGAAAGTAAATGTGATAATGATTATGAGTATGAATGTTTAATAATCTTTTGACTGAGGTTTAGATTACTTTTTAGATTACTTTTCAAACATATGGTGATCCAGCAGCAAGAATGCGTGCACAAAACAGAAACAGCAGATGGGCTGAATGAAAATTCAATTCACAGGTGGCGATTATAGAACAGCAGTGATATAGTTTTTCCTTGGTTACCGCTGTAAACAAAGCAACACATTACTTTAATATGCACTATAGAGAGGTAAGATGAAAAGAAAATACAATCTAAACCTTTCTGAAGACAGTCAGATTCCCTCAGCGATACATTCATAGAAACCCCCAATTCAGTATTTAGGACTCTCTTCCAATATTTTGTACGCCATGAACAGTGGAGTTTGCTCTGCCTGCTACAGTATTTTCTCATCTTTGCGTCCGTCTTCAGCGTCTCTGGCCTCTGCTAGCGGCCTTCGTAATGTTTCCACACAAATTACATTTTGGAAAATGTTTGCAATGCAGTTTGTGCAAGTCTTGAACAGAGTTCGGCTGAACTAAAACAAAAACACGGCCGGTTTCCGATTGTGTAAGTTCCAGGTGTTCACCTCCTTCAGCCATCCTACACAGAGTGCAGCTTTTGTTTAAAGGTGAGGGTGGGTACTAAAAATGTGTGTTTGTTACTTTATTTAAGGAGCATTTAGCATGCTAATATATATCATTGCTCATGAACAGTTTGTTAGCTAGCTCGCAAATTATTTTACAATTCAGTGATGTGACAAAAAGTATAAATTAAATTTAATAAATTAAATCATGTATGGGAATCATGTAAAATCAATTTGAGATTACTTAAATTTGTCACTTCAAAATAACTTAATTTGATGAGGTGGAAGTTATGTGAGAAAATTATTATACATTTATCCACTTTTACTTAATTTTGTTTAAACAGAGCTCAAAAATGGTCAGACAAACTTAGCGTCATGCACTCATACACACACACATGCCAAGTCTTACGTAACAGTGATTAGCTCACCAGAGAGAAAACTACAGCTTACACGTGCTTAGAGCACACATAAAGACAAAAACAGAAAAACCCCACAATTTCTGTTTGGGCAACCGTCCATTCTCCAATGAATTCACCACTGAAATGCTGCAGATACATCAAACAAGCATTTCACAAATGTTTGTGTTGGTTGCATTTAACCAGAGGCTTTCCAGCAGCACAGTGTGTCTAAAATTAGCTAATTTAAAGGCAAACCGTGAGAGACAATCCTATTTTTACCCGGTTTTAAATAAAATGATGATGCATTTCTGCTGTTTTCTTAAATATTTTTTTTTCTGCCATTACTTCCCACACATTTTCCCACTTTCGTCTTTCAGTGTCAGCCATAGGTTAGCTTCTTTTCGTGCCTTGAACATGTCTGTTTATATCCGAGAGGTTGACTTCCTCAGGCGCCTTGCCAATATATCGGAGCAAATGTCATTGTTATGCAACCCAAGACTCTCCATTCACAAATCTATCATATGTTTTGTTGTGGATGCTGTTTTTATTCCCTCAGTTGATAAGATCTGATTTGGCTAGAAATCTCTCTTAGGTTTCTCAAAATCATTGTTATGCTTTTCCAGAGAATTACCGTTTGAATGTGTGAACAGGACCTTTTTAAAAATACTGGTAAATCATTTGGCAATTTTTCTGGCATTACTGGTACTTCTAGATCACGTATGAGGTTTGGATGTGCTGAAGTAAGAGGTCTGGGCCAATCATAAAGATGATGTGATTATTCTGTGTTGTTTACATTAAAGACCTGTTAACACAGAACACATTGTTGTTTAATGTGCTGCTTTTTAATTGTTTTTTTTATGCAAACATCCCAGACAAACGTCTTTGACTGTTGTGCCATGTCTCGCTGCTTTTTCAGCATCTTGTTCACGAGCTTTCAGCATCAGCACATTCTGCGTGATCTGTCCCTTAAGGGTCAAAAAAAAAAAAAGACAGATAGTGAAATGTCTTTTCCGATGACTAACATCACAGGGTTTACTGGTATGTTGGTGCTGGTGTATGGCATGTTAACTGTAAAAAGACGGAAAGCCATTGCTTATATGAACAGCAATGCCTCCTGTGATTTGTATTATTAGAATAGAGATTGTTGATGGGTGTTATGCAACATTTTTGAATTATTATTTAATATATTTATTTTATGAACAAGACGTTTCTATATAAATGTTTTATTATTAAACTTTACATATGTTTAATTATCTGCTGAGTTTATTGTATTTAATTTAGACATCTTAAATATCAAATTTAGACACGTCAATAAAATGCAGGCTAACTACAGTAGCAATAGTATAATAAAAATTGACGTGTTTATCTCAAGCAAAATTAATTATTTTGTAAATAGTGCAAAAATATCAAAAATGTTTAACAGCTTTGCCAATGTGTGTAAAAAGCATGTTTATTTATTACCAATGGATATTTCAAGTTTTTTGGTAAATAATAAAGAGGAAAAAAATGTATTCTCTGATGCGTCATGATTCTCTCTTCAGTGATTCGGAAAACTTCAGAATCGATTCTGAGCTTCTGCGTAAGGGTACTTGTAAGCGCTACAGAGCTGTATTCTGCTTGCTGCCAATTACACACAAACACACATGCAACATTGAATAAGTGTACAGTTGCATAATGTTTCAAGGAGAAATATACATGCTGGCTTCATTACACAGGACAAGCGCTAATGCAAATGTACGCTTTGCTTAAAGGGGAGGTCTACCGACTTTTTTTCTCTCGCTTGATTGTGTTTATGGGGTGCACTGTAACGTGTTCATGCTTCGTTTAAAAAAAAAAATAATCACATTATTTTTCACATATTTTACTTTTATTCTACACTGCTTTTTCATTTTCCTAAAAATGATATGCTGACTTCCTGGTTCCTCTCTCAGAAATTCGTAATGGGCTCGGATTGGTTTGCTGGCCCAGTGTGTTATGATTGGCTAACCGCTTGGGGCATGTTGTCCAGCAACGTCACGCCTCTGTAGTTGCATGCGCTTCCAGTGTATTGTAAACAGTGGTGTCAATATTGCGATATCAATTTGAGCCAGACCCAGAGAATATTATTGAAGAGGATCGAGCAGAACCTATGCAATCATGACTCTTACAGGATGTTTCAGAATGGTATGTTTTTTTGTAGTTTTGGATACGCTGTTTGTAAATGTTGCTGCTGTTGATGGTTATATTTTGTTATACAGTTTTATCCTTACTAAAGATTTAGTACCACAAAATAAATGATTGTATTTGTAGCAGTTCGAAGGGATTATTTGATTACAGACTGTGAATCTGCAGTGATTGCTATTGACTGTATAGCACCGTTAGTTTTGTCTTTGTACAGTGAGTGTGTTCAAATATCTGTCATCAGAACTATGAGCCCATTACGAAGACTAGCCATGGCTTTACTACAGTGGCCAAATCAAACACAGAACCATATTTAGCGTGCCTGTAGCTAAACGAGCACAAAAGCTATGATCAAAGAATAGTTTACACTGATCACATAAACACTAACAAACACCAACATTCGAAGTTCACTGGTGGAATTAAAAAGAACTTTGTAGGCATTTGTAGGCGTTTGGCAGATACGTATGAATTAGCATTTTGCTAAATGGCTAACGGAGCTAAACAGCATTGCCCTTTGTTTACGTGCCACAACATAAAATGGCCCCACCCCCTTTGTTGCATGCTCCCGGGGGGCAGGGTTTTTGTAAATTTCAGGGTTTGTGATGTCACTAACCCAGGAAGTATGCTCTTTGAGCATCGTAACTTGTTGTTTATGTTCAAACAGCCACATTACACATAACTAAAGTTAAAAAGGTGAAATTGTTATCTATGACCCCTTTAACAATGTGCGGTTTCGGTTTTTCTCTTCCAAATGCTTTACAAAGGCATAATTTTATTGACAGATGGCTCCTTTCAAATGCTCACATGCACTTTGTGTGCGTTCATGGTGAAGCTGCTCATGGCTGAGCAAGTCTATATTAATTTATTACAAGTAGCTTTTGCTGCTACAGACATACTTTTCTTTTCATGTTGGTTCTTTGCAGTGCTGGGATATATCCTGGCAAATGCAACCTTCCAGTTCCATTTGTTTTATTAATAAGCAATATTGGAAGTAAATCATGACTGTACATTATCCCTTATTATTATTTCTGGATATATTCTGACTATTCTGGATAAATAGGCCTACATTATTTATTTGTACACCATTGCTATGATTTCATCACCGGCCTGAATGGATTTGAGTGATACTATTTTGCTACTCGCATAGCTTGGATAGAAATTTTATTAAATAAATAATACTAGTTAGATAGTGGTCATGTTGATATTTAAATGAGATTGTTTGCTAAACAACATTATAGTATAAGGCAAACAGAGCTATACTGTAGTGCTATATGAGAACCTATTCATAAGCAATGGTTGTGTGTGTGCCCTCAGATGCACATTTTTTGTTAAGCTGTTGGCTGAAGTTTTTGTCACCTGAAACCAGAACCCTTAGAAAAGAATAGAAAAAGAAATAGTAGGTGAGATTGGCTTTATACTAGAACAAAGACACTATGACGGGTTGACGGGTTTCATGTTGTGATGTTAGAATGGTGCACGGATGTCAGTTTATAAGCAAATATTTGTGACATGTCAGGGTCACCATTACTATATCACAATGAAAAGGAGTTTGAATTCAGATTGGGTTTCCTCCAACTGCCGCTAATCATTCTCGAAGAAACTGAGTAGAGTGCTGTAACTATAGAATAACCACCATTATCAGCTAAAAATTCTATATTGCATCGCTTATCCAAAAGCACACCACTGTCTCATCTGTGCTACATACAAACTTCTATCCAGGTAATCCATGGACATTTTACCCATCACAGAAGACTGTCCAAACAGGCTCTTCACTGCACCTATTATGTCTGTCATGTACGATTAGGTGGATTGCTAGTATTTGATGTGATGTGGATCTCTGCAGAGTTACAGACATGGTTCCTCTAGTAATTACACCTGTCTGAATGTCTCCCCATGTTAAGAGAGATAGGAGAGCTCAAGAAGACAAGATAATGAGGTGCACTGTTTAAAGACCACAATAATGAGGCCGATTTACAAGCTGTTCTTTTACTGTCATACTTTGCTGGCAGAATAACATATAACAGGGTTCATGTTGTTGTAGACATCTTTGGGTTTAATATCAGTTTTCATATATCAGAGGCAATGAGAGGCATTTTAATTGGTCCTAGAGGCCTATTAGCAGTAATGACAGTTCATACTAATGACAGTGTGAGCAGCAGATGGGTTTTTAAGTTACACTTTTTAATTAAGGCTAAATAAACATCATAAAAATGGAGGAAAAAAAGCTTAAAGCATCAGCATTTTGGGATTATTCTGGATAAATAATATAAGTCATACATACTGTATTAATTAAAATATATAAATTATAAATTATAAATAAATTCCATTTATTCAAATTAATAAGCATGATTAAAATATCAATATAAATAACCAACAATTATGACTCGGATAAAAGTGACTGAAGACTTTTTCAATCACGCAGTGTAACTGCACGGCCATTGGTTCGTGCAGTGGTAAAAAAAACGAACCAATGGCTTGGCAGCGGTGCTGCACTAGCCTATGGCGGTGAAGCCCGCCAGAATGGGCGGGGCCATCTGGCTATTTAAGCGGGCATTTTGCCATAGGATCTCAGGTAAATTCGACTGAAGCGACGACACTGAGTCGTGCAACGTCATGGCACGACAAGGAACGCAGTACTCGTTCCCGTATCTCAGGGAACCGAGGTTACGTAAGTAACCGAGTACGTTCCCTTTCGATACTTCACTCGTACTGCGTCGCTAGACGCTATGGGGAACAAATACAATCCCGCTGTGCCATTAAAGAGGAACGACTGATATGAACTGGCCTTGAGCAATAAAGGCTCAGAGGGACCAATTATGCGCAGGGTGAGCCCTGCAGGAGGCAAGCCTTTAGATAATCGTTCCAACGGTCGTATATACAGCCTCAGCACTAGTAATAGGGCCAAGAGCGTTCCTGAAAGAATCAGGCAGTGCCTGAGAATTAGACCGCCTTAGACAGGCGTGTGCCACTTTAAGCAGATAAAATCCGGGCCTGCAAGGCCGGAACATCCAAGTTATAGAACCTGGCAAAGGTGGACGGCGAGGCCCAGCCAGCTGCCGCACAGATGTCTGCTATGGACACACCACTAGACCACGCCCAGGAAGAGGCCACGCCTCTAGTGGAATGGGCTCTCACTCCTATGGGGCTCTGAAGGCCCAGGGAGGAGTATGCTAGTGCAATGGCGTCAACTAACCATCGAGAGATCCTCTGCTTTGTGACCGGGGACCCCTTGGTACTGCCGCCAAAGCATGCGAAGAGTTGTTCCGACTGCCTGAAGGGGGCGGAACGCTCGATGTAAATTCTCAATGCCCTGACTAAGTAGAGAAGGTTAAACTCCTGGTCTTCCTCAGAAGGAGGAAGCGCAGAGAGAGTAATAACCTGGGCTCTAAACGGAGTGTAGAGCACCTTAGGGACATACCCATGTCTTGGCTTTAGGACAACTTTGGAGTCGTTAGGCCCAAACTCAAGACAGGCAGGGCTTATCGAAAGAGCCTGCAAGTCACCTACTCGCTTAACCGATGCTAGCGCCAACAGCAGAGCAGTTTTCAGCGACAGTGTTTTTAAGCTCGCAGACTGAAGTGGCTCAAAGGGGGAGCTTTTGAGAGCTCTCAGGACCGTGGGCAGATCCCATGTAGAGACCGTGAGGGACCGGGGCGGATGGAGCCTCCTGGATCCCCTCAGGAAACGGACAACTAGGCCCACCGACTGTCCAACTGTAGGAGCATGGGAAGCTGCTATAGCTGCCACATAGACTTTGAGCGAGGAAGGGGAGCGGCCCTTGTCCAACAGCTCTTACCGTCTCTTTCTCCGAGGTGACTGGGAGAAGAGAAACGTGAGAGCGTGGGAGGCAGGGCTGCCCAGCGCAGTATTCTGTGATCTGTTCAGAAGGATTGAGCCGCTCGATGTAATGAGGGGCGCTAATCCTCACGTGTTAACACACGTCGGCAAATCAAAGTGAAATCAACTTGTCTGTGTGCGCGCAGCTTCAGCAACGCACATACAAATACAAAGCTGTCAACGTTAGTTTTCTACTCCGATCCACGTAAGAGGATAGAGCCACTCAATGTAACGAGGGGCGCTGATCCTCATGTGTAAAAACACTGGCAGATCAGAGTGCTACGGGAAGAGCGAGCACGCGAGCTCTGTGCTGGCGTGGGATCACTCAAACCCGGTTGCTTAGCTCCGTAGCTCTGTTGTTTCATTCTCCGAGCTTTGCTGAGAGAGGAGAAACGGGAGAGCGGAGCTTCCTTCATTAAAGGCAGTCAGCGAGCGGAGAAGAGCGAGACTCATACTCTGAGCGAGAGCATTCCGTCTCAGTGAGCGCGCAGTCTCGTTACCCAGACAGGAGACACGCTCACTGCCCTTCTGCAGGGAATCCTGCACGAGCCACACTCGCACAGTGCGACATTTGCAACAATGTCATTTGCAACAATTTGCTCTTTAGAATTTTGCTCTTTTATAACTCACCGGATAGCAGTAGGGGACGAGCTGAGGACCGCACAAGCTTGGGCTGGAAGCGCGGAGCGAGAACAGCAGAGCGGCGCAGGTCGCTGAATCAGCTTCTGTCTGCTGCGAAGGCATGTCAACGGCGAGCATCTTCAAGTCTCGTGGGTCAACAAAGAGAAGATCGTCATCGCTGAAGGAGAATTAATCTTATCTATAATGCCCTTACCGCAGTTTCATTGTACAGTATGATGGTCTTACCACAATTTCATTTTACAGTAAAATATCCTTACCGCAACTTAATTTTACAGTACTATATCCTTACCGTAACTTAGTTTTACAGTATATTTTACTGTTATTTTAGTTATTTTACACTATTTATTTTATAAAACCTTTAAATATTTTACATGAATGCCATTGAATTTAATAAATTCCAAATAAGTGACTTGAATCCATGTACAACAGTATATTTTTTTATTCCCTGTCACTATTACTTATTTATTGTGCTTTATTCTAGATAGAACATTACAAAAAAAGTAGAGAACTGAATTCATAACAAACCAAAGCAGAGATCATGACAATAGTGCAACAAAAAGAAAATATGGCAACAAGCATCCCAGTTGGTCCTGGCTGCATGGCCTCCATGACAGCTGGTCTGCAACAAAACAGAGGGGAAATATGTGAGAAATGGTCATGAGTTTATCTCATCTATATTCTTATCAAATATTCTTTATTCATCTATATATATATAT
>NW_015546026.1:836089-844885 GCF_001515605.1 Sinocyclocheilus anshuiensis | reverse complement strand
AGCAAATCAGCATATTAGAATGATTTCTGAAGATCATGTGACACTGAAGACTGGAGTAATGATGCTGAAAATACAGGAATAAATATATATATACACACACACTATATTGCCAAAAGTATTGGGACACCCCCTTCTAATGAACAGGTTTGACTACTTTAGTAATTTCCAGTTTTTTTTCTGGAGTCCTTTTTAATAGTTAAATTAAATTGTATTAATCAGAAAGCATGTCTTAATTAATTAAAATCATGAAACTTAAATAATTTAACATAAAAAAATAAAGGTAATTTAATATTACAATGAAAACATGAATACCTTTACATTTCTGTGTGTATATGATATGAGGATAGTTTTACTCAAATGAAACGGTCAAAGCAGGTCACCAGGAGTGGTAAACAAAACCGCACGTCTGCCCATTCATTAATACAGAGACACGCAGAATTCATATTTAAATAGTCGTTTTGCGGCTTAATATTTACAAATACTAGTGGGAGTGGCAGTGCGTGCACATTTGTGTGTGTGTGCGCGCGCGCGCATCGGGGCGGGCCGCCCCCCTAATATAATGGCAGGGGAAGCACTGTATATATAGTAGGGATGCATCGGGATGTATCGGGCCCGATACTGAGCTTCTGTACTCGTACTCGTTAAATTCCCCGTATGTGTAAACATACCTGGCAATAAAGCTCATTCTGATTCTGATTCTGATATATATATATAGCAAAACATATCTTTAATTATTATCATATTAAGACATTTCTGATTACTCTAATTTGCTGCATAGCATAGCTGCAGTTAATCTAATGTCACATACTTCGTCTGACAGTTAAAACATACTTACAAAGCAAAAGATGCCCAGTGCTGTGGCTATTAAAAGAGCCTTTGGGGTGTAGTTAGCTCCTGTTAAAACAAGCAAAAAAGAGAAAAAGAATAATCATTGTTTTTCGTCAGTGATTATTGACTAATCACTATATGTTATGAACATGATACATCACAGATCTAGACTGACTGCTAGATTAATCACTTACACAATCAGATTACAATCAACACTGAAAAAAAGAGAGAAGAGAATATATACAATAAAATATAAAAATAAATTAATATGAAACTTCAGAGAACACTGACTTTGCTTCTATTAACAAACAAGAAGCCATAATAAAGAATGCATTTTCATTCTTGAATTAATTAATTACAAATTTCCTTGAATATAATTTTTTTTTCTTGTGTATGCACTGGCGTAACTGTTTTATTTACGAGAGAACGTGTGCGTTGCGAGAGAGCGAGCGAGAGAGAGAGAGAGCGCTCGTGCTTTTTCAAATGACGTCACACACATTTAACGGCATTCAGTCAGATGAAGAGTTCCCTCAGACTGTCCAAGTAATAGCCTATAATTAGATTATATATTTACTTTCTTCATATTTTTAAATTTCATAGATATTGGTAATGGTTTACGTTTTAAAAGTAAGTAAAAAAGTACTTGCCACATGAAAACTCGCAGCTGACATCTGGCGATCCACTCAGAAGGGACGTCCGTTATGCGCGGGCACCTTTTCTGATAAATTTTTTGTAAAAAGTGTATAGGGTCGCTACAGACTCGAGGTATGTAAATGTGTAAGTATTTTTTCCTGCACTACTATATTTACATATCTGATGACTCAATTTGATAATTTTTTGCTATTGCAGCAGTTAGAGGTCCATCCGTGCTGGATATATAGGTCCCGGTCGCTAAAGAGTCCCGAATATGTAATAATGATTGTCGAAACATTCATGCATTTAAGGGTTAAAGGAGACTCAGTCCTCTTTTTAGTTGTGATATAGGCCTAGTGTCTCAGTCTAAATTACACTCACATCAGTGAATTTGGAAGCCAAACAAATTAGAATATAATAATAATAATAATTATTATTATTATTATTTTATATTACAACTATTTATTTTCCTGGCCATGAAACTGTTTTTGAAGTTGTTGCTACTAAAACAACTAAACATAGGCATATTTAATAATAATTAAAAAAAATGCCATTTGAAATTAGAACCAACAACTGCATTTTAATCATGATACAAACAAAGATGCTACACACATGTAGCTTGAGTAGTTTGTTTATTTAAATTTGATTGTATCATTTCAACATTTGAAGCAAAAAAAAAAGAATGATCTGACTTTAGCTTTGTGAAATTATGCTTAAACCTGCATAAAACTAAAACAGCAGACAGGCTGCATTTTACTCTCCTGACAGTAGGTGGCACTTATGGAACAGCAGAGATAAGAGGGCAAAAAAAGCCATTGAAGGGAAAAAATGAGTCAGTTCCCTTCAGAAATACATTCATATAAACCCCCACCCAATATTTACATTTTTCTTCCAATAAACAGTGAGCTTGCTCTGCCTGTACAGTATTTTCTTTGTGCGCATCTGTTAATTTTAGTCCTTGTTTTGCAAGAGATAAAACTATGAACTTTTTTTTTTTTTGCAGTTTAGCTTTTATTTTGGCGGAAAACTCCAGCTTCTGTGAAAACAGATTTACAAAGCGTCTTATTACAAATCTAGTGAAATACTGTAAACATTTGCCCATTAAAATGTTGAAAATTATGCTAATGTGAAAACAGAGTGTAACTGGTGCCCATTGCATTCTCAGATGCGCGCTAAACTCACAGCACATTCAAAAAGAGAGTTCACTGCATTCACTGTCAATGGAGCCGCTCTGAGATGTGATAAACACCATATCACGAGCCGATCGCATGAACAAAGTGTGCACTTGGCTTTGCCCACACTTTAGTCCAAAATCCCACTCCTAGACTAACCTTTAACACAAATAGAATAGAATACGATTGACTGATGTGATGCTCTAATAAACGTAAACAATACACACGAATATTGTCTGAAATAGTTCATGAAATTATTTTGTATAAAGGATTTTCAGTGTCCAATGAAGAATTTGAAAATTGCCATATTGTAATTCATTGTCTTATAAGTGACTATAAATGAATATGCATGCAATGCTGCTAAAATCTATTGCCTTTGTATTTGACACCTTTGATTTGTTATGACACTTAATTAACATGCAGTTAGTTCAGGTAACTTTGCACTAAATTCCTGTGCTTCTGCAAGTGGCATAATCGTGTGCTAATCTATTTAATGGTCTGTATTTAGCTTAGCTGATGTTGGGGCATTTTTTTGACTGAAAATAGGCTATAGTGATTATTTTAAAAAGCTAAATCAAATTTCTCAAGATTAAGTTAATAAAACCATTACATTATTTTATTTTTTGTTTACTTTCGCTAGGACACTTTTCTTAATATTTAGGCTATCAACTTTCAGCTTGACACATCAGTGAATTTAACATCCAAAATTAACTAAAACTACCAAATTATTTCATGTCTCAAATCAGCTCATTATTCCATTACACTAGTAAAGGTTGTTACCTAACACACTTATTCACTCATAAAACAATGACCTAAAAACACTAACACCAGTTAGACAGTATTTCATTTTGTAGATTTGGAATGCATTTAAATGTAGAAATGTGGCAAAATGCTGTCTTACACAATTTTGTATAATGTTAAGTGACCTAAGTATTGAGAAATGGGCAAGCAAACAAACAAACAAACAAATAAATAATAATAATGAATTATTATTTATTTATAATGAATACATAAATAAGTAAACTTGAGAGATCCTCAGAAGTTCTTTGTTTCCAGTTGAATATAATTAAAACCTTGTGAGATGCTTTATTTTCTCTTTCATCCGTATATACAAATATTTTAATTTGTTCTATCTTTATTTATATTGTAGAAAAACATTCAGAATCATACTTGTGAGAGATATGTTATCTGCCCATTGTTTTTGAAAGCCAATCTCTTATCTTAAAATAAAGACGCTGTTCTATGTGCAGATATTATGCAAATGTGACAGGAGATGTAAATAAGAGTTTCTTTCTTTTTTGTTTTTTACGTGAATGGAAATCTGAACTTTGAATAGCTCTGTAATTGGCTACTGTGCATGCGCAATGCATGATTACCTACTAAGCAAAAGCAACTTTAAAAAACTAATGAACGGATAATTCTGTTACTTTAATTATGCTACCTTGGAAGTTCTGTTGGCGTGCTGTCAACATTTGAACCATATCTATTTCATGTTTCATGTCATTTCTTAGTGATTTCCTGAGGCAAGTAAAACTTAATGATTTTTGCATGCTGGATGATAAAACGGGTGAAAAATTCTTACATTGAAAAAGGAATGTAAGCCATAGCTAGTGCCAGAATATCATACAGACTTTATAGTATTGTACATTAAAACAAGTAGAATTAAAATGTTGAGCTAAATGTAGACAAAACAAAAAGTACACACACAAATCACTTGGACATGAAAACACACATGGTTTTTGTCAATGACGTTCCTGGGTTTGACCATAACTTCACTAAAACCGATAATAGTTGCAGTTAGATTTCAGCTCAATACATCATTCAGTTATCTTTAGCTTTCACCTTTTAAACCCAAAAAAACACCCATTTTTGAAATGGAATCAACATGCCCTCTAGCAACTAGTGAAGAATGAGAGGAATTTTTGTTTGCTGTTCATTAACAAGTCAGAACATGTAAAGATAGACACAAAATATGTATGAAGTATATATCAAAGGGGACGAGGCCCAAACACATTCATGCGAATCCAACTCAACAAATGTCCTCACGGTTGCTATGGAGACTGCACTGCATTCCTTTGGGGGTTTAGATGACGTAAGCCCAGATTCTACACCCCAAAACATACACACACTCACTCCTTGGCTTTCATCGTAAAACAGAGCTCTCATTCAGAAAGCCTTTGTCTGGAACAATGGATTTGATGCCACAAATGTCACACACATCATCTTGTACTAGAAGCGTTGCTTCAAGCTGCCTCAGACTTTGGTCATGTCTTACAATATGTATTGTAAAGGAAATCTATTTATTTGGAGCAAAAGTTGGAAAATATGTTGCATTACAAATTCAAAAGTCATTCCTACAATGCAGCACATTATGACATCAACATAAAGTATGTGTAGCAATATTAAATATTAAACTGACACATATTTTAAAGGTGGAAATCATCCGTTACCTTTTATCATAATATCACATACCAGTAGATTTGAAATAATTATTGTAAATTCTTTGTTTTGTTGTATTACTCTGTTTCATCACATTCAATCCTGTTTAATAAAAACTGGCATGTTAACGGAAAAAAATTGTTAAAAATATAAAAATCAACTTCAATTGACAAGATACATATATATGCAGAAGAAATCATATGTGTATATTGTGTATGTATGTGTATGTATATATATATATATATATATATACTGTGCCCTCCATAAGTATTGGGACAGTAATGACAAAATCGCTCTGTTTGCTGTTGAGTCAATAAATCTGTAAATATTATTAAAAGATGGATATGAGACAAAACTACTGAATGTCACATTTTATTATTGGGTGATTCAACACATAGATGTTTTACCAGCTAAGAAGATCAGCACTAGTCTGATCAGCATAAGCATTGGAACAGTTGCCTCACAGGTCTTTCTGAGTGATCAGCAATTCGGATTCTAAAAGAAAAGAGGAAGTCAATTAGAGCTATAGCAAAAACAAAGGGCATGGAGAAATCAAGGGTTTGGAAACCACCGGCGACATCAGCAACCAACAAAAACCTGATCGGCTGAGAAAAACAACAGTAGTTGATGACAGACAAATCATAAAAGCTGTGAAAATGAACTCTAAAATATGTGTCTGTAAAACCACCAACAACCTCTAGAAAGCTGGGTTGATGCCCTGACAATCTACTGTCCACAGGACTCTTTGACACAGAATTACACAGGCTACAGTAGGATGCAAACCTCTGACAAACACTAAAAATAGAAAGGCAAGATTACAGTTTGCAAAAAAAACACAAAGGTGAGCTAGTAGAGTTTTGGAACTGAGTTTTATGGACAGATGAGACAAAGATTAACCTTTATCTAAGTGATGGGAAAGCAAAGGTGTGGAGAAAAAGGGAACTGCAAATGATCCTAAGCATACAGCCTCATCTGTAAAGCATGGTGGAGGTGGTGTCTTGGCATGGGCATGCAGCAGAGTATGTGAGCGGAGTGGAGCGGCAACGATTTCCCCTCTGCGCTCTGAGCATTTAGTAATCACTCCGCTCCGGGTTCACCATTTCCCGCTCCCGCTCCACTCCTCGCTCACTGATCTCAGAAACACCGCTCCGCGGTTAAAGTATTTCAGTATGTTTGAAATATCACAGTTCTGTTCATAACATATTAAAAAAATAAAATAAATAAAATAACAGCAGAGTTTCAAAGTGGCTTATTAGAACACTAGTGTTCAAACTTTTTCCTACCACATGACAAGCTAATAACATGGTTGTCAGCATTAAAACGTATAATTGCTGGTTTTTGCTGTGCAAATTTTGTTTGTGATGAAAATAACAGTACTTTTTCGTCAGTTATTTTACCTACGGATCGATGCATTTCTTACAGATTTCTGCTCATTCGAAATCGGATACAGATGAAGTAGCACTGTAAGATTACATTTGTTTGAATGCATTATTGAGAGGGTGATTGCGTGTGAATAAGTGTTCTTGTTTAAATTAGGGCTGTGCAATTAATCGAAAAAAATGTAGAATTCGGCCTCCAACGATTATGAAAATACAATAATCTAGATAAAACTATTATTACGCCCCCATTCCGCCCCCTGTTCCAGCGCTGCGCTTTCATTCCTCCATAAAAGCCCAATTTCATGTGCAAATCAGTAAAATCATGTAATGTGACATTTGTAAAATGGGACGTGCTTGATTTAACTAAGTATATTTATTCATGTTTTTAAAAGCGTGAAAGCGGCGCTTAGTATTTATTCATGTATACCTTCGTCGGTCATGTAATAAATGAACGTAAAGAGTTGAGAATGAAAATACGCGTGTAACGGTAAATTGGATCCGTGCGGCTCTTAAACTGACAGCGGGCAATTTTCCTGCTGCGACTGTGTGCTTAATATTAATCAAACAACAAAAGACAAATTCAAAATTACACACTGCTCTTGAGTGAAGGACTTTTGTAGCTTTAATAAGAAACTAAAAAAGTTTAATTCTTATAGTGAAGACTATGCTGTTTTATTTTACATTTGATTATTCATTTCTGTAGTAGGCTAGGCTGTAAACTGGTTGAGACTTGCATAAAAAAAACATTAAAGCACAGTTTGTTTCACTTTGTCCTTTGCTTTTTTATTACTGACAGTTTAATTATTTTCATAAAAATGTTAAATAACCGTGATTACAATATTGGCCAAAATAATCGTGATTATGATTTTTGCCATAATCGAGCAGCCCTCGTTTAAATCATGCTTTCAGCTGAAAATATTCGGTATCTAGAAGGAACAAACACATTCCTTGAGAACTATAACTTCCTGCTCATGTCCATTGCCGTCATCATAGCTTCACATTCTTTCTGATTTGAGTGATCCTTGTCCATCAAGCTAGCTAAATATGTTTAACATGTGAATTCTTGCTAAATATGTCGTTATATTATGGGCTGTTGGCATGAATTGTACTCGTGATGGTGCAGTGGTGGAGCGCTCTTGGAGCGAGTGAAAACCACGCTCTGACTTATAAAAAAATCCACCCCTCGCTCCATTCAAAATCACACCGCTCCACTCTGTGCTCCGCTCACATACTCTGATTTTGAGTAACTGTTGCACACCTGTGCAATAATCATGCTGTCTAATCAGCATCTTGATATGCCACACCTGTGAGGTGGATGGATTATCTCGGCAAAGGAGAAGTGCTCACTAACACAGATTTAGACAGATTTGTGAACAATATTTGAGAGAAATAGGCCTTTTGTGTACATAGAAAAAGTCTTAGATCTTTGAGTTCAGCTCATGAAAAATGTGGGCAAAAACAAAAGTGTTGCGTTTATAATTTTGTTCAGTGTATATATATGAGAGAGAGAGAATATATATAGAATAAAGTTTGGTAGCAAATAGGTAAAAGTGTAGAATTGCACTGTCTGTTTGCTTATGTGCATCAATCGGAGTGTAAAACAGTGAGAGATGTTGAGGCAGGTGAAAAGCATTTGGTTAATGGGGAATATTGACCTATTGTGCGTCTTGTTGCCGAGCCCCGCCTTGGTATAATGAATGACAGGTTGGGGGCGTGATTGGCTCGGAATGCATTTTCAGATCCACAATGGTTACGTTTACATGCACAGTTTTTGGTTCAGTCAGACTGAATTCATTCCGATTATGAATCTAAATGTAGTGTTCACATGAACGCTAAATAAAGTGATCGGGTTGATGTGCGTGTTTATATGTCACAAGCTTCAAATCGAAATTTTATTTTTTTTTACATGCGCACACTGCATAAATATAGAGTTTTTCACTGTTTGCACATAATAACCACTCTCCTACATGGTTTCTTTATTTGTTTTTAACAGCAGAATTAATATTTATCCATTTATAAAAAAAATGCCCCTCCCGCACCCAAAACGGGTTGCCTGTGGATGAGAATCCAAAACAAGGACTGGTGGGAAGTTGTCCTGCTCCACTTCACAGTTGCCAAGTGAAAGGAGAGTTTTATAATGACAGGACACGCATTTATACGACACTTTATTCAAAAGGAAGAACAGCTCGTTCTGCGCATCATACGTCATTACGCTATTTCTGCGTCTCTGCACATGCGCAGTCCTTTCAGTTTCGGGGTTCAATCCGATCGAGTGTTTACATGCACTCTCAATCGTATTAGAAAAGGAATAAACCACCCCCTTCAATCCGATCGAAATTTCATTC
>NW_015546026.1:825519-835971 GCF_001515605.1 Sinocyclocheilus anshuiensis | reverse complement strand
ATTATTGTATATAATAATAATATAATATATAATTTTAGGTACACTCTCTATATAAAAATCATTGTATAGATTATAATATTTAACATAATAAATAAAGATTATCTTGCTCGTTTTAGGCAGAAGCCTTATTAGATTTATTATTGTATTTTCTAACAGCCATTTCTGCAGTCTTCTCGTATGTCCTGTGAATGTAATCCAACTATTCAAATGAGCATTTGCGGTGAAAAACAATGCAGGGTCTGAGTCCTTAGCTCATTTGAATAGGGCTGGAGTTATCAGATTCACATTTGCATATACAGACATGGGGGAGGTTGCCAAAAATAAAGGATTAAAAAAAGAACCATAGATACATAAACAGACAGCAGTAGTTTGACTGACAGTTTGACATTGCCTAAAGAACATCCAGAGAGACAGTAAATGAAAGATGGGCAGCTTGTTAGAGAAGCAAAACTAATTGGCATTCACCATAGTTGTAATATGAAAAAATAATGGCATATGATTCAATTCTGGGTAATCTAAAGTTTTCATGAAAAGGAAATTGGAGAAGTAGAAATGGGTTCCAGCATCTACAAGTCCTTGCTGTGTGTAGATTTCTTCAGTGCAGTCTATGAAGTACTAAGTTTGTCCAGCCGCTTTAAACGTGTTAACAGCCAGTGATTTTCTCTTATACTTGAACAAACTGAATTACATATTGTTGCTCTTTTGTTAGTTTTGATTGCTTCTGTTGTCCTCATTTGTAAGTCGCTTTGGATAAAAATGTGTGCTAAATGATTAAATGTAATGTAATGTAATGTCTTGTTGCTGAGCCCCGCCTTGATATAATGATTGACAGGTTGGGGGCGTGAACGGCTCGGAAAGCATTTTCAAATCCACATTGACTTAAACTACATTATGGCGGGGTATTTAATGAAAATGCAATTGAAACGTCTTAAGTGTAAGTGTCAAAGCATTTAAGAAAAATAAAATACATTTAAATCACCATTTTTGCTACATTTTTCTGCTCATTTGGCTCAGAATGCATTCTGAAATTCACACTGCATTTTGCTACATTTATCACGCGTATCACAATAAAAATGCAAGTGTCCTACCCGTAAGTCTAAATGCATTTAGGAAAAACAGCCCTAAAGAACATCCAGAGAGACAGTAAATGAAAGATGGGCAGCTTGTTAGAGAAGCAAAACTAATTGGCATTCACCATAGTTGTAATATGAAAAAATAATGGCATATGATTCAATTCTGGGTAATCTAAAGTTTTCATGAAAAGGAAATTGGAGAAGTAGAAATGGGTTCCAGCATCTACAAGTCCTTGCTGTGTGTAGATTTCTTCAGTGCAGTCTATGAAGTACTAAGTTTGTCCAGCCGCTTTAAACGTGTTAACAGCCAGTGATTTTCTCTTATACTTGAACAAACTGAAATTTCCACATCCCCCTTTTGTCTTGGGCACCATAACATTAGGTTACTGCCCTGCCTACACAAGTTGTCTCTGTATAAAACAGTCTAACACTTTGTCCTAATGAGGCGTGACAAGACAATTTCCAGCATCAAGTAATTTTTCTTCCACACTGAGAGCAAGCTGCATGTTAAGCGATGTGGAGCGAGATGTGGCAGAAGGATGGCTGAAATTCAGTCAAGTCAGTTTTTCCTCATTAAATGTTTTACTTTTGTCCCTTTAATGTGTAATGTAAATATATTTTAACACTGTATTATTTTGTCTACAAATGATTTAACAGAAATTCAGGCCAAAATTAGTGTTTCTTGTCAGTTAACATAACAAATGGTAAAGCTGGTGTGGACTGTCAGAATGGGCTTTGATAGTTCACCTGAAAAATTAAATTTTTGTGAGGGATGTCCACATCCTTTTACTGATCATTTTTTTTTAAAGAACACATTTAAGTTAATTGATTGAAGGACTTATTCACATAAACATCAAAATTATGTCATCATTTATTCACCCACGTCATTAAATGAGCATCGTGGCCTAATGGTTAGAGAGTCGGACTCGTAACCCAAAGGTTGCGGGTTTGAGTCTCGTACCGGCAGGGATTGTAGGTGGGGGGAGTGAATGTACAGCACTCTCTCCCACCTTCAATACCACGACTGAGGTGCTGTGCAAGGCACCAAGCAAAGGAATAGCCCACATCTGTCCATGAAACAGCTTTTGAGTCAATTGTCCAATTACTTATGGTCCCTTGAAAAAGGGGAGAGGTACATATTAAAGAGCTGTAATTCTTTAACCTTTCCTCCAGTTTTGATGAGAATACCATCTTCACAGTGTGTGTGTGTGTGTGTTCACTGCTGTGTGTGTGCACTTTGGATGGGTTAAATGCAGAGCACTAATTCCAAGTATGGGTCACCATACTTGGCCACATGTCACTAAACCCATATGGCTTTCTTGCTATTACTGGTTTTTTGCTATTACTCTTTTTCATGCAGTTGCAATGAATGTGGTCTGCTATTTTTACGAGCTATTGTATGACTTGTGAGGATTTTCCTACTTTCATGATGCAGTTGTGTTCATGCCAAACAAACGAAAAAAAAAATCTGCATCTTGACTCATTTGTATCTAAAACTAGGAAAATTAAACATTAATTTGAAAATTAAAAAAATAGGCCTATGTTTTTTAAATAACTGCACCACTTGTAGGTCACATTGTCACATGACTTCACTGCTGCATGTTTAATTCAGATTTAACACGCAGACAAAATGAGGTCAATATAACAATATGGTTTGAAATATTTATCATTACATTCTGCATGCTTCACAAACACAAAGCTGTCACTGGGGCAGTAACCTAAGGTACAAAAGCTGAAAGGTACATCTTATTTATCCCTAAATAGTAGGGATATAACGATTCACTCAAATCACGATTCGATTCGATTCTCAATTTTGATTTCACGGTTCGATTCGATTCACAATTTTTTTTTTTTTTTTTTTTTTACAAAATGAGGTTTAAGACAAATTATAAATAAATGTGTCCTTTTATTATTGCTTGGACAAAATGCTGCATGTTTCTTTGTGAAATTGAAATATAACACTATAATAATATACTAATACAGCACTTGTATATTATTGCTCTTTTGTTGGTTTTGATTGCTTCTATTGTCCTCATTTGTAAGTCGCTTTGGATAAAAGCATCTGCTAAATAACAAAATTTTAATATAATGTAAATGTAAATAACAAAACTCAATTAACATTTTAAAACAAGCCCCAAATCAAATAAATAAGTAACACAAATAAAAGAAATATCTTCATATAAACAAAATAAGGCTTTGTCTGTGCTCTTTCTATTTAAAATTAGAGGCAATCTTTTCCAAACAATGATATAATTATGTTTAATAGTCATTAAACATAATAATAATCATTATCCAAACAAAGATGCTGCATACATGGAACATGAGGATTTTTTAATCTAAATTACATTGTATAATTTCTAAATTTGAAGCAAAAACAGAATGGTTTGACTTCAGTTTTGTGAAACTATACATAAAAATATCTGCATGAAACACACAGCAGACGAGCTGAATGAGACGCAGATTTACTCTCTGCCAGCAGGTGGCGCTTAAAGCGTTTCCTTGGTTTCTGCTGTAATCAAAGCAACGCTGCACTTATGAACTTTAATATGCATTTTACAGAGGCAAGATGAAAAGAGAAAATACCATCTAAACTTTTCTAAAGACAGTAAGTTCCCCTCAGACATGTATTCATATAAACTCCTACCCCTAAATGAATCGCGATTTGCTTAGCATCTCAGCCGATTTGAATAGTCAACATATTTGAATCGATTTTCAACCGGCTCGCAGTTAATCGTTACATCCCTACTAAAAAGTATATTAAAAGTGCATATTAGTACCTAAAGTGTACATATTTACATACCCTTTCAAAAGGTACACTTGTGTATTTCTTTCTCAATTCGTTCCACCACTCTATTTCAAATTTCAGGGCAGCCACTGAACAAGGTTACCGAATTTAAATATCTGGGTTCGCTCATTAGGAGCGACGGTGACTCCCTCTCCAATGCCCGTGCACGGGTCAACGTGGCGTGGCTTAAATGGCGACAAGTTTCAGGCATCCTCTGTGACTGCCAAATGCCCATAAAACTCAAGGGCAAGATCTACAAAACCGTCATACGCCCAGTCGCTATATGGTTCCGAGTGTTGGCCAGCCACCACTAAGCACGAGCAGATCCTCCATGGTATGGAGATGAAGATGCTCCGTTGGTCTCTCGGCCTCACGTGATTCGACCGTGTCATGATTGAAGATGTCCGAAGGCGCATGGGCGTGGCACCCATAGTCGTCAAGATGCGTGAAGCCCGACTCCACTGGTATGGCCACGTCATTAGAAGTGGCGATGATACAGTGGCAAAAACAGCCTACCACCTATCACCACCTGGACGACGACCGCGTAGTCGGCCAAAGAAGCGGTGGCTCGATCATCTGGCGGAGGACATGCACTCAGTCAATATCACCCCTGATGACGCCCTGGACCGAGCTAAGTTTAAAAAAACGTGCAAACAAGCGGACCCTGCACCAATGCAGTATACACGCTAGGATGAAGACTCTTCTATTTCAAGTTTCTCTTTCACCTCTTTTGCACTAATTTGCTTCTTATGCAAACTTTGTACCTGCCAAGCTGCTACTAAACACCAGGCCTCTGTTGACCTCTGTTTACTTCTGTTAATGTGATATTTGAATGAATGAATCTTGCATTAGCTGGAGAGAACTATGACTGTGGAGTGTGGATATCTGCCTTATACAGTAGCACCACATCAAAATAATAAATACACTTTTTATCAGTTCTTAATGTACTTTATTTACTTGATTTTTATACTGTTTTTACAAATAGCGTTTTGGGAGTTTTCGTCAAATTTAGTTCAACTCTGGGTACAAATTTGTCTTAAAAATATGGTAAAGTAGCACAGTATGTTTTGTACACTGAGTGGATGGCCTGTTTTACTCTTATTTTATGTTCACGTTATCTCAGAAGATATGGGAATGTTTGGAAAACCTGCTTGAAAACAATAATTATTTTGCAGTTTTGTATAGTGTCAATACTGGTGCAGATATTGCACACAATTCAAACTAAAACTGGAATATCTTTAATTATATTTCGATTTCTGCATTACTCTGAGCTCCATCTACCATTTTCAATTTAACAATTTTTCAATTACAATCAGAAAGAATAAAAAAATATCAATTTGGACATGGTTATGACTTATTCACCTATTTTTTTTCTTGCAATATGCATGTCAATGGACAGTTGACTTGATATGGCAACTTTGAAAATAGGTGCCCCATTTCTGGCATTCGCTCAGTTTCTGTCAGATGGGAACTGACTGAACTGGGTCAATGCAACACTTAAAATATTCAAAAATTAGATTTGAATGAAAAACTCTCCATCTGGGACATTTAATGAAGAACATGGAATTTGGCCAAACTTTTCTAGTAATGAGGATAGTACAAAATTGATAACACTTGTCCAGAATGAGTTACAGGCTATTATTTTACATGAACATGAAGCCACAAACAGAGGACATTTAAACTCTCGTCGCTATAGCAAGCAATCAGTTTAATCCTATTATGTCATAGGTTTCCCATCTTCCTGATTAGACAGACTCTTAATTAATGCCTCATTAATGGCTCAAGCGGTTGGGATTATGGTGGCAAAAGCACATCTGATTGGAGCTCTGGGATTAAGACTTCAGAGACAAACAATCTTATTGGCTAAACAGCATCTGGAGGGATTGGTGAATTCCATTTCCACCACCCATCCTACTGCTGCCGTCTCCCTATGAGCAAAGTGCTCAACTTACCTGAGGCCAAAAGTATCAAAAGAAAGTATTTTTTGTTAATAGTGGTGTACAGTATGGATCAAGTCTGTAAAAATTTAAATTAAAATGCAGTCAAATTAAAAACACAGAGCATATTCTTTCAGAAGATGGGATGCACTTACTGTTTTTTTTTCCGATTGCTAAAATGCATTGGTCAAAACTGAATTTGCATTGACTTCTGTTTCGCTGACTGTGTGAAGACAATGCAAATTCAGTTTTGTGAATAATTGAAACCTGTCTGTGAATAATTTTTCATTATTTTCACATGAAATGATGACATCTTCCAAAATCCAGGAACTCTTCTGTTAGTCATACTCTGTCACTTGTAAAACACTTTATAGGCCTATTTGTACCACTTTTTTTTTTAAATCAAAAGTGAACACACTGCTTTCGAAACTGCTAAACTATCCTTCAAAATAGAATAATGTCATACATCTGCACATAATTCTACTGAAATATACTGTATAGGAAATCTTAGTATAACATTTACAATAAAAACAGTAATAATAATTCCAAACACAGCTTTTTGTAATATCAGCTGAAAACCTGCATACCATCATTTTGTAAAAGGGGACGACTTCTAAATAATTTTGTTTGGAAACATAAATAAAAGAGGGCAGGACATTTAAAATATGAGGATTTTTTTCCCAACTTAAATTTTTCACAAGTAAACTACTACATGCAAGGATAAAAAAATAAAAATAATAATAATAATATTGCGGTGTTTCTTGTTACATATGCTTCAGTAAAGTCAATCAATTGGAATGGTGTTATTCATATTGCATAAGGACTGATTTATGTGAAAATGATTCTAACTACAAAGATAAAAGGTAATCAATTATGCAATGCTCCCTGTTGTTAGTGTTTTTAGGTCAGTGTGTTATGAGTGACAGTGTGTGCCTTCTGAGTGAGAATTGATGCCAGTGTAACGGTTAAACAAGCAAACTTATTTTGAGACATGTATGAAATATTTTGGTGGTTTGAGCGGGTTTTGGAAGTGAGGTTAACTGTTTGCCAATATTTATGTTGGTAATGCATAGTGTATGAAAAGTTCTTAACAAATTGGTGGTATTCAGTATTATTATATATTACTGGCACACATTCACAAACAGTACTCTTTGTCTTTATCAATTATATTTGCAGTGTATTGATTCCGGTTTGTCAGGTAGCTGCAGGGCTCTCAGCTCAAGGCAATCACAGGCCCCAGGCTGCTGGTTCCATTGGCCTGGACCATAATCCACCCATAGTTGTATCTTGCACATTTATACAGTTAGACACATATATACACCAGCACATTCTCTCTTTATTTCCATCTTCCACCTTTCCTTCATTTGCACACCAGAACACAATGGTTTTAAAAAGGTCAGTATTGATGTGAATTTTCACATTGACCAGAACTTCTGCACTTTCAAAAGACATTCTACTTCCTTTCTACAATACTATTCACTCTTTCACTGTATAATTTCTTGTCCTCTGTCAGTGTGAGTAAAAATACAATATAATTCCACAAATTTTACTTTTACACAAAATAGATAAAGTTATAGTATAGTAAAAGATTGTCATAAAAATAATATCCCAAATAATAAAAATATGAATAATAATACATAAATAATAAAATAATATATGCTTTCATTTTTTTTGTTTCATCTACAAGAGTTTCATGAAATTCACCCAAAAAAGCTTTAAGACTTTTTTGAAGTATTCACATTTCATCAAAATTAAATATTAGAGTTCATCATTAGATTGCAATGACTGTTGTTTGTTTGTTTTTTATATTGTTTGTATATTTGTATATTCTGTCTAATCACTTGACCTCAGAGGAATGAGCAGAGACAACATTTATTACCTTTTTTGGTTTTCCTCATTTAAACCAGCAGAGCAGGTCCAAAACATTTATGTCCTGTTATATTTACTACATTTCTATTGCTAAACAAACATTTACATTTTACGTCATTCAGCAGAAACTTTTATCCAAAGACAAGTTAAACAGTCAAGTGCTTCTAGAAGAGTCAGTGTTTTTTTTTAACAAACACAAACATGTTTTTCATTTTTTTGTAGATCACCAAAAACTGGAACGAGAGGCCCGAATTTGTCGTCTACTCAAGCATCCCAACATTGGTAAGTGCCGACACACACTAACATTCTCCAGTGAAGGTTCACTTGCCATGGCCTTACAGCACTAAAACTGCCACTGTTTTATGAGCTGTTTTATGTACAGCATTTAAAATATAATAAGTATTCAAACCAGATGTGGCATGACAATGTTCAAGCTTCACAGTAATTTTTCTGTCCTCAGTGAAAGCAAAAATTACCTAGCTGTCTGGTGAGCGTGACTGGGGCGCGAGTGAGAAATGGAAACCCTGGTGTGGATCCAGGGCAGAAAAGTGATTACAGAATACTTTTAGCATGGATTGAAAGCCTGGGGAAGCCCATGAGGGCAAAGAGGCAGTGGCTCAGACCATGTAGCTTCAACTCCCTGTGCACTTCCTTGGCTGGCGAGGCTACCCAGTGTCATAATGAAGCAACTGACAAAAGGCTCTTATCACTTGTAGATAGTTTGGAGAAAACCTCGTTTATACAACATCGCAACATTGCATTGCAAGAGTATTGAGTATGGATTTTCACTCTGGTTTGAGCACGGTACTCTGTTTTAAGTTACATTAAGACAATTCAATTTCTTTCATAGTGCTCACATTCATAGATTTTTCAGTGCTGAGTGATTCATCCTAAATAGGTCAATCAAATCTGACCTCTAGCTGTTAAGGTGGTAACAGCTAAAAATGGCCATGCTTTTCTGCCCACACTCACCCACCTCCTAGCCAGATGCAAGATTACAAGCGTGGGTGAATTCTAGCAGTAATTATGGCTATAACACAAAGCTACAGATAAGCTGAAAAATTTAGTATCACATTCCCGCCGCCCCCATATGTTCATCCATTACATGAGAACACTAAGCCATTGAAACTATTCAATCTGTTTTTGATCTATCTATCTATCTATCTATCTATCTATCTATCTATCTATCTATTTAATCTCCATTGGCATTACTTTAAACAGGACAATATTGCCAAAGCTATAATAACATGTTAGGGCATTTGTGGTCAACAGTCAGATTTTCATTATTATGACATCTGTTACTTATAACATAAAACCCAGTGGCTTTCCTAAACTAAGAGAGGGATTTCTCCTCTCCATAGCAACCATCAGCTGGAAAGCCATTCTCTTCCTGTTACTATGGCAACAGGTTTGAGCAACCATCTGTATCATAGATGAGAGAAGATGCATGCTATATTTATACAGAGGGGATTCCTCCCCGTCTCTTTTTTTCCCCAATGTAATCCATTCATATTTCTAAATCAAAAGGTCAAGCCTTTCGATTTCTTTGATAAATTACATGATGAATTCCCTCTGCTCACTTTAATCAAATAGCTGTCATGATCTCTTTGGTTTCATTACAAGATTTCCACTTTTCATTTTGCTGTTTATCAAGAGTTATGGTTAATACTGATGTGCAAAGGTCTGAATTCTACATGCCTAGACAGCATTTTTAGGCATCGTAGGAGTGCTGTTTATGTGAAGGATGTTCCAGTAAGCAACAAAAAGTGTCTACCATATAAATACCTATTTTTGTCCATTTTGAGGTAGCCCTTTATGTATCCACCGTTTAACGTAAGAGCGGGTGGCATCTTTGGAGTTAGTGTTGCTGTGTCAAGCTGGTTGGCATCCCACCACCAGAGTTTTTTTTACTGTTCAAGGAAATCACTTGACAGTGCCTTAGTGTAATGTGGGTTTTGGGTTTTGTCATGTTCATGTTTTCCATGTCTTTTATTTTGTAATTGTTTCCTGCTGTTAGTGTCATGCTTCCCTTGCCCTCATGTATCTCTGCCTTGTGTATGTGTCATGTTCTGATTGGTTGTCTTAGTCATGTGTCTTGTTTCCCATTGGTTTGTTCTTGTCATGTGACCCTCTTGTTTGCTATAAGTAGCCATCATGTTGCCATTGTCTCTCGTCGTGTATTGATGTTGTAACCTGCTGTCGGTGAGTCTAGTCTGTTCATGCCACGTCAAGTCTGTTTCATGCCTCGTCAAGTCAAGTCAAGTCAAGTCTCGGATTATTGTTTGGGTGTTTGGATCACACTGTAAATAAACTGCACTTGGGTTCTTCACTACGCTCACCTTCAGTGGACTAATTCGTTACAGATCGTTACAGAATACACGACCCCAATAATGAACACAGCAGTTTCACGTCTCCTCTGCCTGCGTCAGGGCGGCCGGGCTATAGAGGAGTATGTGGCCGATTTTTGTGAGGTATGTCACTTTGTGGATTTTAATGACGTGACCCTCAAAGACATTTTTTGTTTTGGTATCGATGAACCCCTTCGTTCGAGTTTGCCAGGGGGAACTATTTGTTGGTCACTGGAATGTCATATTGACTTTGTTCTGTTGTTGGCTGGATCACCATTCACTGTGGGAACTGTGGATGATGGTACCCACAGTCCCGCAGCACCTACCAAGCCACAGTCTGCTAATGTCATGCCTGCTATGCCAAAGCCTGCTCACATCATGTCTGCCAAGCCAAAGCCTGTTAACGTGACGTTAGCCTGCTACTCCAGGACCTGCTCACA
>NW_015546026.1:823328-825382 GCF_001515605.1 Sinocyclocheilus anshuiensis | reverse complement strand
CGAAGATGGCCGCCACGCCTGAGTCCCCGGCCAAGATGGCCACCACGCCTGAGTCGGATGCGGAGCTTGGGCTTGGACTGAAAAGACTGATAGCTAGCGTGATGGACTTACCACTGATGTCGGTGAGAGCTGCAGGCATCCCGGTGACGTCAGCGTTCTCAAGCCCCGCCATCTTAGAGGTCCTGCCACACTCTACTGCCCTTCCTGTAATGGCAGTCACCATTTTGAGCGTGTGGGCTGCACAGCCATGGAGGCCGTTCATGAACTCACTGTCTGTCCTTTAACGGCCAAGGAGGCCATTCAAGAACTCTCTGCTCCGCCATGGCTTCCTGCTCTGCCGTCATCACCCAGCCGCCCTGCTGTGCCTGCACCGCCATGGCTGCCCGTTCTGCCTGCTCCTTTGGTTGTCTTGTTAGTCAAGTCTCGGATTATTGTTTGGATGTTTGGATCACACTGTAAATAAACTGAACTTGGGTTCTTCACTACGCTCGCCTTCAGTGGACTAATTCATTACACTTAGGTATAGAATGTGTCTGCATATTAAGGTGGGATAGAAGAAAGTATTTTTACAGAAAAAAAAATGACACACTTCAGCTTTAATGGATCTGCTCTTTATTCATCTTTGACAATGAAAGGAAACAGAAGCAGAAATAATTCTAATTTGTGGAGTAAATGAGTCACTCCCTCTTTCTAACGAGTATGAAAGTGAGCTGCTCCATACAATCTAATCAGTGTCTGTCTCTATCTCTGTGTTTTCTCGACAGTGAGGCTCCATGACAGCATAGTGTGTGTGTGTGTGTGTGTGTGTGTGTGTGTGTCTCTGTCTGTATGAGGTCATGTCTCCGGTTCTCCTATTAAATGAGTGTGACTGTTAATGAGAGCTCCTCTACTCACCAAATAAATGAGACTGAACCCAGATCAGAAAAGAGCCACAATAAGTGAGCTACTTAGACACTGTAGATTGCCATGATTGCGAAGCTAAAAGCTCATAATTTAAATGACTTAAACAGTCAAGTATACATACATGATATACTTCAGAAATCATCCGAATATGCTGATTTGCTGCTCAAGAAACATTTCTGATTTTTATCAATGGAAAAACAGTTGTGCTACTTATGCAGAAACCATATACTAACATTTAAATGTTTGGGATGTGTGTGTGTGTGTGTGTTTTAATAGAAATTAATACATCTATTCAGCAAAGAAGCATTCAACTGATCAAAAGTCAAATGTTACAAAATATTTTATTTCAAATAAATGTTGTTCTTTTTTGTTCTTTCTACTCAAAGAATCCATAAAAAATAAATAAAAAATAAATAAAATAAAATATTAAGCAGCAAAAACTGTTTTTAAAATTGATAGTAATAAGAACCAGTTTTAATAACTGAGCACAAATAATTATTGAGCATCAATTCAGTATATTATAATGATTTCTGAAGGATCATGTGACTCTTTAGACTGGAGTAATGATGCTGAAAATTCAGCTTTACAAAACAGAAATAAGACAGAACTATAAACTATAAGTAACATAGCAAAAGTACAGACACTAAATACATTACAGTATATAATGCAACATTTATACAACAGTTTGTGTCTTCTGGTTTGACTGGCAAACAAGGCATGCCATTTTTAGACCTAGACTTTACATTTAATTTATAGTGCAGTTGTATTACAATAGTAATATATTACCTGTCTTAAGGGGTCATATGATGTTGCTAAAAAGAACATTATTTTGTGTATTTGGTGTTATGAAATATGCGGTTTAAGGTAAAAAAAAAACACATTATTTTCCACATACTGTACATTATTGTTTCTCCTCTATGCCCCGCTTTTCTGAAACGCGTCGATTTTTACAATAGACATGTGGGGGCGTGTTTGAACGAGGCGTTTTAGGAGGGCGTGGACCAGTCTTAACTTTTATAAAGAATATCTCTCTGGGTTTGAGAGACCTAGTCTTTGCAACTTTAGGGATCTCATCTATTCACAAACAGCTTGTATCACTCCAAAGAGAAAGGAAAACTTGAAATCGCATCATATGACCCCTTTAATAATAA
>NW_015546026.1:817496-823138 GCF_001515605.1 Sinocyclocheilus anshuiensis | reverse complement strand
TTTTTTTACCGGCCATGAAACTCTTTTTGCAAAAACAGGCAGTTATTACTAATACAATGACTAAATATTTTTACAATATTTTTAATTTGTACTGCTGGTGCATTTTCCCTCAATTTTCCCTATTAATTATAGCCATTCAACATTACAGTATAATTGAAAGCCATTATTTTTAACATTTAATAGGCTCTGAAATATATAACAACTTTTAATTTAAGTGATTTTAAAACAATATTCACATTATATATGCATAAACTATACATACTAATCTGTATTCAAGCTATAAAAGTTAATCAGCGACTAGAACAGTCCAAGGATTTCTCTTTTTCTTTTGTTCTTTGATTTACATCAACTGACAGACTTCAGCAGGTTTCACTTTAAAATCAGCGCTGTCTCTTTAAAAACCTGATGCATATGACGCGGATCTGATACACATCCGATTTTCTCCCAACTCTTTACAGTCATTTAAAACTTTATAACTCATTTAAGACTACGTTTACAAGGTAACCAAAACCGCGCATTTTGACAATTGTGTGTGTTTTCGTGCGTTGACGCGCTACTGGTGAGCTGTCTGAAGCGGCTCAGCGTATGTGTACAGTCGTTCACAAACAGCTTGTATCACTCCAAAGAGAAAGGAAAACTTGAAATCGCATCATATAACCCCTTTAATAATAATATTTTAGTGTTTGCATGATGATGTACTACACCTGGTCATGTAAAATGGCCTCTTTTTACTTGCTTGTTATGCAACCATGCAGAGGAATTGTTGGAGTTAATGACTCCCATGAGGAAGATGGCCATACCATTTCAAATGCCTCACCATGAAGAGGAGGCAACAGGCAGTGTGGGTGAAGGCATCCGTTGACTTTGTCCAAAGATGAATCATCAGACACATATTACTTTTTTCATGGCTCAGTATTTCAGCTTTCAGAGGCTTTCGTCATTTTGAGGTTGTATTACTGAGACAGTCTACTCATTAGGCAGCATCACAACTGAAATAGACTCATGTGTTATTCATGCATGATTGACTCGACTAAAAATCACTAAGTGAGTTTTGACTTAGATTTTTTAATATGTTAGTAATATATGTTTAATAACTATCCATTAAAATGGGAGTAACTAAGGCAGATTTTATTTTCCTGGATGGCATGTACTCACAATTTATTTGAATTTATTGCAAACTATAGGTAAATTATTATTATTATTATTTATTTATTTATTTGCGTTAAACAAACAGGCGGATCTGATACACATCCGATTTTCTCCCAACTCTTTACAGTCATTTAAAACTTTATAACTCATTTAAGACTACGTTTACAAGGTAACCAAAACCGCGCATTTTGACAATTGTGTGTGTTTTCGTGCGTTGACGCGCTACTGGTGAGCTGTCTGAAGCGGCTCAGCGTATGTGTACAGTCGTACGCGCAGCCTTTCAAACTATACTTCACTGCACCGTTTAGGCGGCGTAACCCCAGGTATGTGTCGCTGCATTCTCGAGTTAGAAGAATAAAGAAGGGAAAAGTTAATCTTCCGAAAATTAAGCAGAAAAATCTTCTCAGGTAAAAGTAATTAGAACCTTGTCTAGGGACAAGCTGGCCATCATACTGCTCTGACCTTATCAGCCCATTTGTATCCTATTATTTGATAAAATCACTAAGTGAGTTTTGACTTAGATTTTTTAATATGTTAGTAATATATGTTTAATAACTATCCATTAAAATGGGAGTAACTAAGGCAGATTTTATTTTCCTGGATGGCATGTACTCACAATTTATTTGAATTTATTGCAAACTATAGGTAAATTATTATTATTATTATTTATTTATTTATTTGCGTTAAACAAACAGGGAACATTAATAGCCTGTACATTATATACTGCAGTTGTAAGTGTAGACAACAGGGTTTACACAGCCATCATTTGAGAATATTGGATACAAAGTGATCAGCTAACTAACTGACTACATATGACATGTAGATGTATATACCCATACACACATTCATATAACATACATCCAAACACCTATATATAACTCTACTCTGACTCTCTGAGTCTCTGACCTTATCAGCCCATTTGTATCCTATTATTTGATTCGCTCTTGTCGCTTATGACAGAACAGCTAATCACGATGATCTTGTTTTCAGAAAAGATCATTTTATTCGCTTATGTCAGAAACAGCGAATATCTTTTAAAACTGGCTGTTGTTTTTACTTCATTGAATTGTTATAATTCGTAAAAGTTGTACCCGCCAACTGGCGACTGACACTGTTACATATACTCTCCAACGCTGATTTTTACTAGCATTTGGCGCTTGGCGAGTGTTAATTTTAGGCCCTGTATATACTGTATATACACTGAACAAAATTATAAACGCAATAATTATTTGCATCTATATGCTTCAGATCAACATAAATATCATCACTGTTAAAAACTAATCAATAACAATTATATATATATATATATATACACACATACACACAAACACACACACACACACACACACACACACACACATATACACATATATTATAAACATACCAGTACATATAAAGGTACATGTACATCCAAACCCCTTATACATACACATTGTACATGTCCACTCAAGCCGTGTATACTCACAAATTCTTGAAGGCATATATATTTACAACCCACATATGTCTCTATTAAGATATTTGACAGTGAAATAATTTAACTAATTAAAACATAGAATATATGAATACAAGAAGTCACTAGTGACTATTACACCTCTTATCTATCAGGATACTGCTTGTTCCCTTAAAGGGTTAGTTCACCCAAAAATGAAAATTAGCCCATAAATTACTCACCCTCAATCCTAGGTGTATATGACTTCCTTCTTTCAGACGAATCCAGTCAGAGTTACATTTTTTAAATTTTGAATGTAAAATTTGAAATTGTTAAAAATTGTTTAAATGCAAGTCATATACACCTTGGATGACTTGAGGGTGAGTAATTTATGGGTTAATTTTCATTTTTGGGTTAACTAACCCTTTAACATTAACATAAGCAAGAACTAAGTAAAGGCGGTTATACAATAACCTAATTGTCGGATATCTTATAGTTCTTTGTTGAAAAATTAACAAGCAATATATAAAATTATAAAATTATTTAAAACACTCAGAGTGCACCCCTAAACTTGACCCCTACAAAGTTATAAGTCAAAATTGTTAATTAAGGATTTTATTGGGTTCCATATTCTTGAAAATATGTTTTGTCTATCTGATATCTTATATCTTAGCTCTTCTAGGGGTAACACATAAGTTAGGTCTCTTAGTCAAACTTCGAATACAGGCACAGATTCAGACTTCCATTTCTGTAAAATTGCCTTTTTTGCTAAGATCATGCATAAAGAAACAGATTGTGACACATATTTACTTCCTATATCCGAAGTATCTCCAAAAATACCCAATTTTGGCTCAGGTGGCAAATCTATTTTATATGCTTCTGACATAAATCTGAATATACTTTGCCAGAATGGTCTAATTTTATGACATGTCCAAAAATAAATGAGACGTGCCTTCTGAGATTTTACATTTGTTACATATTGAGGATACATTTGGGAAAGTCTTATGTAGTTTGGTCTTTGAATAATGAAGTCTGTGAATAACTCTGAATTGAATCACACTATGTCTTGCGTTAATAGAGCATTCATGAATTTCATTAAGACACTCTTCCCATGACTCACCAGACAATTCAATTCCAAGTTCCTTTTCCCATTCTTGCCTAATATGATCAGTGTTTACATTCACCTTATCCAGTAGTAAAGCATAAAAGAAAGAAACAGTGCCTCGTTCTATTGGACTGTGATTACATATAATTTCAAGAGTTTGATGTATAGCCATGTTCCAAAAACAGTGAAATGTTTACTAGTAAAATCTCTAATTTGTAAATACCGGAAAAAATCTGTAGATAAAAGATCATATTTCAATTTAAGTTGACTAAATGAGCAAAATTTATTATCAATATATAGATCTCTTATGGAAATTAAACCCTTTTACTTCCATTGGGAGAAAACCTTGTCTTGTAAGCCAGGGGTAAAGGCGTGGTTTTTACAAATTGGTCTGTCCAAATATATATGTGGAAGATCCAAAAATGATTTAATCTGTTTCCAAATCTTTAGAGAGTTATTTATTACCATATTTTCATTATAAAACCTTGACTAAATTTTTATTGGACTATTCAACAAAGCCTCTAAAGATGTCATCCTACAAGAAGTTACATAAAGCATAGTCAGGTCATTTGTCTAAAACCCTTTCAAAAAAACACGGTCATCATAATTAGGACCATACAGGTTAACCAATGTAATAGGACCTGAATTTATTTCACCACAAAATATTATATTTTTGACATGACAACTCTCGGAGGGATTGGCATGATAATGTACATGACAATGTTAATGTATTTGGTCTTGGCGGAATAGATCTGCTACGCTGCTGCTGCGGCAGAGCAAGTACCGAGACTTGCTACTGCTAATACATCCACAACGTGCTGCTGTAAGCATGTAAGAAACATTGCTGCTGCAAATATATCATACATGAAATAACCCCCCACAAAGCAGGAGACATAGAACGGACAATACAACCCAAAACAAAAACAAAACACCCCCAACAAGCAGATCTATCGCCAAGACATATGTACTGCTGCTGCTCCGAAGAGCCATGAGAACCACATGTATTACTATCTACGTGTGCCTGGGCTACCATGCCGACTGGCTTAACGTTAGCTCAGTCAGTGTTTGCGTGAACATGTTTCGAATTTTTGGCTAAATGAAGCATTAAGGGCTGTTATGGCGTCCATGATGTCTTGAGTGCTAGGAGAAGTTGCGCTAGCATTAGCGCCGGTTGGCCTCGGCTCCCCCGTAGTGTTGCTCGAGGCCTTGCCCTGATCGTCGGCCTCTTCATGTAGTTTGCTGTCTTTTTTCAAATGTTTTGGCATTGTTGTGGTTTTATTAACTTCTTGACTTACTTCTGAACAACTTTAAAGGTTAAACTTTAAATTTCAATTTCATTTATTACAAAATTATTCGGAGGATTAGAGGAGCTTAGACGAAAGCGGCTTTCTCCAAATAAATTGTAAATAAATCTGAAAACAATATTTGCATAAAGTATATTTACTATAACATTCTGAGGCAGAAGTCTCCAAACTCATCATTTCTAATCATCCTACTACTTGTCCGCTTGATCCTATTCCATCTCATCTCCTTCAAGCCATTTCTCCTGTAGTTGTACCTGCACTCACTCACATCATTAACATATCCCTTCTCACTGTTTTTCCCTCAACATTTAGACAGGCTCATATAACCCCACTACTTAAGAAACCCACCCTTAACCCATCTCTTTTAGAGAACTACAGACTGGTTTATCTTCTTCCTTTCATCGTGTTCAACCAAGTCTCTGCCTTTCTCACACAGAACAACCTCCTTGACAGCAACCAGTCTGGTTTCAGAAGTGGACATTCAACCGAGACTGCCTTGCTCTCAGTTGTTGAAGCCCTAAGACTGGCAAGAGCGGATTCCAAATCTTCAATACTTATCTTGCTGGATCTGTCCAGATTATGATTGATGATCAGCTTACTTTCTCAGACCACATTGCTAAAACTGTCCGGTCCTGCAGATTTGCTTTATTCAACA
>NW_015546026.1:812130-816387 GCF_001515605.1 Sinocyclocheilus anshuiensis | reverse complement strand
TTTAAATTAAATGTTCCCTCCTGGTGGAATGACCTGCCCAACTCAATCCGAGCAGCTGAGTCCTTAGCCATCTTCAAGAATCGGCTAAAAACACATCTCTTCCATTTTTATTTGACCTTCTAACTAGCACTCTCTATTCGAATTCTATTCTTAAAAAAAAAAAAACACTTGTCCCTTTTAGACTTGCATTCTATTAATTTGCTGCTTGTTTTCTTAAAAAAACAAAAAAAACTAACACTTGCTTTCTAATCTTTTTGTATTCTATCTGTTTTCTTTTCATTTATTATACAATTAACAAAAGCAAAAAAGACCTCTAACACTAGCTTGCTCTATTCTTTTTCTATTCTATCTGTTTTCTTTATATTTATTATATTATTTAAAAAACCCTTGCTACGTGTACTGCGTTAAGCTAACTGAGACTTGTTATAGCACTTGTATATCATTGCTCTTTTATTGACTTTGATTGCTTCCATTGTCCTCATTTGTAAGTCGCTTTGGATAAAAGCGTCTGCTAAATGACTAAATGTAAAATGTAAATGTAAACTGCTATAATGAATTTTGCTGCAGTGTTGTCAAGGTAACATTCTAATTCAAAAGAAAGTGGCAGTGACATTTGTGTTCATGTAAGTGTAAAGTACCCTTCAGAGTACTTACTTTAAGTGCTCTGCCCTTCAGAGTGAGGAGGGCAGGGTGATGCTCAGTTTCTAAAAGAATTTGCCACAAGTTATTTGTGTCCAGTGTAGAGACACTCTGGTAGGTTAGAGTTTTATTTGTTATTTATTTATTTTATTTATTGATTGATTTTTAAACTTCTATTCTCTCTCTCTCTCTCTCTCTATATATATATATATGTATGTGTGTGTGTGTGTGTGTGTGTGTGTGTGTAAAGACAAGAGATGTATACTGTATATACACTCTTGCATTATCATCACTCATAATGTCATGCCAAGATGAAAATGTAAATCATACCTTCCTGTTTATTAAAGGTGCTGCAATTAGACTGTTTGATGTGTTGACTCTGAATGTGAACTTTTTCAGAGTCACAGGAGGGGAGCTGTTTGAAGATATTGTTGCCAGAGAGTACTACAGTGAGGCCGATGCCAGGTTAGTGCTTGCATCCAAATGCAAACCCCTTTAAAACCCACTCATTAGAATGCATGAATTAAATAAACAGCTCAATTAGCTTAAATAGACAACACACTAAACTATAATATAAAGCATATCATATAGGCCTATAATATATGAAGCTCTATAGAGAGTTACATCTGTGGCGTGTTGTCAATTATCAGAGAAAATTATTTTGTGATATTTTTTCAACATTAATGGACTTACGGTAGGGATGGGCGATATGGGCTTAAAAATATATCACGGTATTTCTGGTATTTATTGCGATAACGCAATATCAGTGACGATAATTATCTTTCCTATTTTTACCCAAAATAGGGTGTTGTGAGCATTAATGAGTACACACGTAATATAAGAACTGTTTAATTCATACTGGAAGCCGGAGGGCGCTCTTGCACAGAAACTCCACATATCCATAGCAGAAGTAATACTACTGACGACGCTCCAGGAAGGTATCCAGTTATCGCTGAATAAAACGCACAACAGAGATAGAGACATTTTAACTGATGAAACTTGAGGAAAATAAACATACGATTGCACAAAATATATAGTTTATCTGTGTTCTTCAAGCTTGGGTATTTTTATAAGGAAAGTATATTTATAATGCAATGTTAATCGACATGGCCTTTATCACTGTATATAATACTATCATTCTGTAATATGAAACCACATCTGGTCACAAAAAGAAGTATTTCAAACACTCGACTATGTTATAAAGTTAATTTGGAGAAAAAGCATGTCAATAAATTATATCTTTGTTGGACAACAGGTTTGTAAACAGGCTCATACAAATGCAAAACTGTATCGCACACGTGCTACTGTAGTACATTTATTCAGACCGATTTTTTGTGCACTGTACAGCCCTAACCAAACCAGATACAGATTGTAAAAGGAGCTCGAGCTCCTCATTTAGCGATAGAGGCTACTCCTCCTCAATTTCACGTCCGCCTTCCACGATGTCGCTCCGCACTGTCGCACACAGAAATATGTCAACAACTAGACTTTATCGTTATTATCGCAGGAAGACTAATTCTTATTGTGGGGAGAATTTTTACCGGTATATCGCAAACGATAAGATATCGCCCATCCCTAACTTAAAGTGGAAGTTTATGGGGCAATACACTTCATCCATTAAAGTATAACTGCTTTTGCACCTGCCATTCCCTCCTCCCACCAAATGAGGGAGCCATCACCAGAATACTAACTTCTGGGTTTCCTTCACACCTGAATCTCATCCCCTCATTAGTAGACTTCTTGTATAGCACAGCCTTGCACTGCTTCTTTACAAAGTCTTGTTTATTGTTTATGTTGACAATTCTGAATGTTCTTTTCTGAATTGTATTTAGTGTTATGTTCAGCCTTGCTATTTTCCCCATTTTCGCTCCTTTACTGTTTTGGATTTGTTTGTATGGGCTGCATTACACTAAACAGTTTTGGCTGCTGTCTGTTTACTGACCCTGTTCTTGCCCTGTTAAATCCTCTGCACATGCTTCCTTCTTGTTACAGCATTGAATTGCTGTGAAAATTACATTAGATCAGTAACATGTCGAGAAATTATTCTGTCTAGCAAAGTAAACCGCTGAAAAAAAAAGTTTAGAGACCTACAGCTCAAACACACAGAGCAGAGGAATTAATAAATTAATTATATTCAATTATATGTATGCTTTTAAACACTCCAGAAAACATCTCAGGTTACGTATATAACCATGGTTCCCTGAGTAGGGAACGAGACACTGCATCCTCTAGGGGTCACTATGGGGAACGCCTCGTCGTGACCCGTGTCTGAAGCATACATTGAAAAAACACCAACAACACGTTGGCCGGCGGACTATAGTATAAATAGGCGCCGGGAGAACACATCATCCACTTCTTCGTCTGAAGCTTGAGTCCGAAGCATGGCAAGAAACCTAGAGGACGCAGTGTCGCGTTTCCTACTCAGGGAACCATGGTTATATCACTCAGAAAGAGCACGAGGCTGCTGCGCGTAGCTCTTACCATACAAGATTTTAGAAAGGAACGCAGAGTACTAGCGTGCGAACTTACCACAGTGTGGATTTTAGAAAGTGTACAAAGACTTCACGTGCACACTTACCATAACATGGATTTTAAAAAATACAGTTCGTCCAATGGTGGAACAGCTAGCAGTTATTTAGCTGAGGGAGCAACACCGCAGTTCTCAAACGAGAGGAGACTCAACCTGCAGCATGATTGTTAGAATCAGAAGGGTAAGTGTACTGCAAGTAGGGCTGCACGATAAATCGCATGCGGTATTTAATGCGCATCTTGTCAGAAAGCCAGTTCTGTAATCAGCGGTAAATGTCCATCACCTGCGGGCTTTCACATTGAGCAGCATTAACTACACCGAGCCGTTGTGCACTGACGAGCTGCGCAAAAAATCGAACGGCTTTACTGATAAGATGCGCGTTAAATATCACATGCGATTTATCGTGCAGCCCTAACTGCACGCTAGCCAAAAAACATCAGAGAGGCAGAGGAAGGGCCTAGCACCATAGCCACCATGGACCTGCCCATAGCAGAGGCGGCCTGCTTAGTAGCACGGAGAGCGAGATCTGTGGTGTGGCGCACCTCATCAGGAGAAAGGCCTTCGCCTTTATCCAGGTCTTTCAGCAGGTCAAACGGCCTCTTCCATTCCTCGCCGTGGCGCGATCCATAACTTTCAAAAGCTCATCATACGCAGGGCAGGAGGATTGGGAAGGCTCAGCCTCAGCTTCTTTGCCCTCCTCAGACATTTCCTGCTTTTGCTGGGCTGAACCCAGCAGAGCACTGTCCCCTGGATCAGACAATGTTAATGAAATAACATCATCCTCCAGCGGCTCACTTTCGTCCACAGCCGACGATCAGGGAAAACCCCTCTTCAAACTCATCGGCCAGATCCACCTGCGATCCCAACGAGCTCATTCTCCTCCGTGCCTCAGCAGCGGCGGGTCCTGAATCGCGGGAAGCAGATGGCTGTCCCTCTTTCCTCGAAAAGAGAGACAAACGAGAGCGGAGCGTTTTCATTGGAAAAATGCTCGCAGTGCACGCCGAGCCCCCCCGGAGACATCGCGTGCGTGCTCTTCGCCCAAACAAATAACGCATAGATCGTGTGTGTCATCAGATGTTAAACAACGA
>NW_015546026.1:755010-812111 GCF_001515605.1 Sinocyclocheilus anshuiensis | reverse complement strand
CACGGGTCACGACGAGGCGTTCCCCATAGCGACCCCTAGAGGACGCAGTTCGAAGTTCCCATGAAAGGGAACCTTGCCCTATAGACCTCCATTGTAAGTGCATATTGTCTATATTGTAAACACGTTTTTAGCTTATTTTTACAAACTGACCATAAAGTCAAACTATTTTCTGTGGTAAGAGCTTAACTTACAAAAAAGCCAGAACATTCCACTCATACCAATCACTTAAAAAATGTAAAGTGCAAGTCTCGTAATTCACAAAACAGAAGAACCATATTTTATCATCACTGTCTGTGTGTGCATAATATGGTTATTTTTCTCAGTCAGTTATGGGGGCAATCACATCTGTAACCTTATCATAGAACCAGTGAATGAGCAAATTTCGTAATATTGCTCATGTATCATAAATAAACGTTTTCTAGCATTTAAACCCAACTGTGAGAAGAAATGTAAAAAAAAAAAAAAAAGTGTCTGCACTTCAATATGTCTTCCGATGTATTTGTACTTGCAATGTCTGTCTGTAGGTTTTTTGTTTTCTTTTCTTTTCTTTCTTTCTAAATTTGGGTTGTTTAAGCTTGTCTTTTTGTGTGGTTCTGTGATATTTTTATTATTATTTTTAAAAGAATAGTTCACCCAGAAATTAAAATGGTGATCCTTTACACACCCATACATCATTCCAACCCCATTTGACTCTTCTATGTAACACAGAATGAGAAATTAATTTTTTTTCGGTGTTCTTTTCTGTGAATTTACAGTGAACAAAGATTGAAGCATTCAAGCTGCAAAAAGGACACAAATGCATCATAGAAGTATCATAAATGTAGTCCAGATGACTCAATATCCCAGTTCATCTGAAATAATACAATCACCAAGGTGGTTTTTTACTCCTCCATTCTTTTTGGCCATTCATGCGAGCTCATACAGTGACACGAATAAGTTTTAAATAATTCGAAAACATCTGGATTTTTGGGCTGTTTAATCTAACTCAAAATTATAGACAAACACAATCTAATAAAACTTATAACACAACAAGTAGTACTTTTCACATTTTATGGAGTAATACATAGTAATCATGCACAGTCCAGGCCTTGAGGCAGTAAAGCAGCACTAAATAATGATGTTCCTTCAGCCATTCTTGCCAATTGGGTTGAGGTTTTGGTGTGGATGTGCAGTGCCATTTTTCCTTTGAATAATAAAAAAAAATTCTCAACTGTTTACAGAAAATGTTCCCAGAAGTAGTGTTGTTTTTGGCGGCCTGTTTTAATTTTACTTTTACTCTAATATTGGCGACATTAGAAATTGATATTATATAATATATGCTTTTTTGAACATTTTAGCAATTTAAAAATATTAAAAAAAGATTTTTTACACTGCACCCCTGCTCTCAACACCCCGGGTTGGGAAACACTGCTCTAAATAATGCCGCGAGTGGGGCTTGAGGAAGTGACGTCGCCTGCATCTGCGCAGTGCGACCTGATGCAGCCCCTGAAGTGAGACACAGGAAACAGAAATACTGCAAAATAATAATAATAATGATGCGACTAAACGAGATGAAATAACGTTATAACATTTCGTTTCGTCTCGTTTTGGTCAACGAAAATGAAGAGACATTTTAGCATAGTTTTTATTTTGTAAACCACATTTAGTCTCGTTTTTATTCGTCAACAATATTGCATTATACATTTAATTATAGTCATCGTCACATGACCAGCATTTACGTTGCATCTCGTCTCGTTTTCGTCACGTGATAAAGGTTCGTTGACGACGATATTTAGTCATAATTTTCGTTGACGAAAGCAACACTACCCAGAAGCACAATGGAACATCCAATTGGTCTTGGGAAAACACAACACATGCCTCAGTATTTTTGGCAGCAGTGGTTTCCAGCGTGTTGTCCTTAGATGAACAATATTCAGTGCTTTTTTTCTCTGATAGTGGGCACATGAGTTTTGACTTCCAGAGTTTTCTGGAGGTCTTTTCATTTTATCTTGTGGTTCTTTCAGAATTGGCCGTTGTGCTCTTAAAGTGATCTTTGCAGGATGCCCGCTCCTAGGGAGAGTAACAATTGTCTGAAATTTCCCATGTTTGTAGACACAGTATCTTACCGTGTATTCAACACTCACCTTTAGCAATGCTTTTTGTAACATTTTCCTTCTTTTGTGCATCTCTGTAATCCCTTTTGTGAAAGCTTTTGGGATCAAGGCATGTTCACAGTAAGGGATGTCAAACTCACTTCCTGGAGAGCCACAGCCCTGCAGAGTTTAGCTCCAACTCTAATTAAACACACCTGAACCAACTAATCAGGGTCTTCAGAATTAAGCTGGACATACACTGTGCGATTTCAGCAGCATTTTTGTTAAATACCAACTCTCACTGTATGAGTAAATTGCATGCAATGTCAAGCCAAAGCTCAGGATTTATGTGCTCACACTATATGTGCAAAACAAACATGTGGGACCCCCTGAACCCAGAACGGTGTAGCCTCCATCGCTTCCATCCGTACTGCACGCCATGTTGCCATGGTTTTATTCCTGTTTTCACGCAGGAGAAGTGAGGGTAAAAACACTGAGTTTAGGGCAGTCGGTTCATAGCTCTGCTTCAACTGTGCGATACTCTCATGAGGGATGACCAAAATTTCTGACATGTCAGAAATTAATCCGGTCGGGAAAGGATAATCTCCTCTTGTTACCCCCTGTACACAAAGCTGAAATTCAGCCTGACTCAAAAAAAGAGTAGTATGACTTGGCTCAAAATCAGGCAAAACTCGCAGTGTTTGCCCAGCTTGCCCAGCTGTAAAATAAAGGTGAGTGTGTTGGCGCAGGATGGAGCTTAACTCCCCGAGCTGAGTTTGACACCCATTTATCTTCTTGAGAAGAACAGATTTGTCAGTAAAGAGGCTTTGCATGCCCTTTTTTAAAGGGCAGGGTACCTATGCAACCCATACTTCCCAATTTCATCTGCATGATGACCAATTTTTTATGAGTAATCAATGCAGAAATCCACATATTTTCAAAGGGTTCTCTGAAACTTTTTCCTGCCACTGTATAAGACATTATACAGTGTATAATGACCCCAACACACACACACTTCTCCTTTTTGTTTCACAGAAGACAGAAATAAATAAGAAAGTCAACAGGGATTTGCTACAATATGAGGTTAAGCTAAAACTGACAAAATTTTCATTTCTGGGTGAAATATTGATTTAAATCTATCTTTGTTTAGAATTATAACAAAAATTACACTGTTTTCAACAGCCTAGTACTCACTGGAGTACAGTATTTAAATTCGCTGTCTGGTTGCATTGTTTGTTTGCCAGCTGCATTTACTTTCTGACTGTGCTTGCTGAACTGTTCAATCTCTCTTCTTTGGCTTCCTTGCTGTGTCTTTCTTTCTCACAGTCATTGCATACAGCAGATTCTAGAGAGTGTTAATCATTGTCACCTAAATGGCATTGTACATCGAGACTTGAAGGTTAGTATAACAGGCTTAAGCCTCCAACCTGCTGGCAATGTTCTTTAAACAAACAATAAACTGTGGGTTCCCATTGTGGAAGCCTCCTCTGCTCACCCCAACCTGGACCCTCAAAACACAACTATTCACCAAGATATGTGTGTGGCAGTGGACTGAGGGGTAATAACACAAATGATGACCTCAGAGCAAAGATCGTGCATGTAGCACCTCGGAAATGTGCATAGTCGGGGCTGTGCGTTTGACTCTATATGACTGTCTTTTTTATGTGTTGATGGTGACTGTGCCCTTTTTGATTGAAATGCAAAACGGGTATCAGAACCCATAACTCAGTGATTTTAGTGGGTCAAGCACACAGTCACCCAAGCAAACACCACTTCTGGATTGAGATTTGTAGAGCAAGGCAAGAGAGGTAATGATGACAATGGATGGGCAATGTATATATACATTAACTAATATATAACTATATTTGATAGCATACAAATATTTCAAAACAAAAGTTTATTACTTCACAGTAGGGCTGGGCAATAAAGCATCTAGTCAGTGTCACAGTTTGGATGTTCAGATAAACACGATGAAGGCAAATGAAGTTCATACTCAGTCTTTACTAGATAATCCACAAAATGTATAACAAAGAAGACAGGAGAAAGCACAACTTACATACAGTGCCTTGCGAAAGTATTCATACCCCTTGATTTTTTTCACGTTTTGTTATGTTGCTGCCTTATGTTAAACTGCCTAAATGTACTTTTTTTCCCACATCAATCTACACTCCATACACCATATTGACAAAGCAAAAACACAGCTTCGTAAATTTGTTAAAAATAAAAAGACTGAAATAAGTACATATGGTATTCATACCCTTAACTAAATATTTAGCTGAAGCACCTTTACAGTCTCAAGTCTTTTTTGTTTGATGCGACAAGCTTTGCTTATCAGCATTTGGCAATTATATGCCATTCTTCACCTCACCTTTTCACCTCTCAAGCTCTGTCAGGTTGGATGGGGGCAGATACACATTTTCAGGTTTCTCCAGAAATATTTGACTGGGTTCAAGCTCAGGCTGGGCCACTCAAGGACATTCACAGAGTTGTCTATAAGCCACCTTGCTGTGTGCTTAGGTCCATTGTCCTGTTGGAAGGTAAAACTTTTGCCCAGTCTGAGGTTCTGAATGCTCTGGACTGGGTTTTCATTAAGGCTATCTCAATATTTTGGTACATTGAGCTTTTCTTCTACTCTGACGAGTTCCTCAGTCCCTGCCGCTGAAAAACAGTCCCTCAGCATGAGGCTGCTACCAGCACACTTTACTTTTGGGATGGTACTCTGCAGGTGATGAGCAGAGTTGGTTTCCTTCAAACATGATGCTTGGAATTGCGGTCATCAGACCAGAGAATATTATTTCTCACAGTCTGAGGGTCATTTAGTTGCTTTTTTGCAAATTCTAAGTGTGTTTTCATGTGTCTTCACCGAGGAGAGGATTGAGTCTTGCCACACCGCCATAAAGCCCAAATCGATGGAGTGTTGCAGTGGTGTTTGTCCTTCTGTAGGTTTTTCCCATCTCCACATATGATCATGGAGCTCAACTAGAGTGACCATCAGGTTCTTGGTCACCACACCAACCAAAGCCCTTCTCCATCAATTGCTCAGTTTAGCCAGGAGGCCAGTTCTAGGAAGAGTCCTGGTTGTTTCAAACATCTTCCATTAAGGGTAACAGAGACTACATGCTTCTGTGAACCTTCAGTGAAGTAGAATTTTTTTCTGAACTCCTCCCCAGATGTGTGGTTTGACGCAATCCTGTCTCTGAGCTCTACAGGCAGTTATTTTGACCTCAGGGCTTGGTTTTTGCTCTGATATGCATTATCAGCTGTTAGACCTTTTATTAAGATGTGTGTGCCTTTCCAGATCATATCCATTCAATTGAATTTGCCACAGGTTAACTTCACTCGAAGTGTAGTGACATCTACAAGCAATATGAATGCTCCTGAGCTCAATTTTAACTGTCCCTGATAAGGGACATGTTATGAATACTTACGCAATGGAATCATTTAAGTTTTTTATTTTTAATAAATTTGCGAAGATGTTAAAAACCTTTTTTTTGCGCTACCATTATGGTGTATGGAGTATAGATTGATGTGAAAAAAAAATATTTAAAGCAGTTTAGCATAAGGCAGCAATATAACAAAACGTGAAAAAAATGAAGGGTACTTTCGCAAGACATTGTGTACACTGATGAGGCAGTACAATGAGCTGAACAAAACAGGGAGTACTTATACCAGAACTAAACGAGGGGACTAATGAGTTGATTAACAAGGGACAGGTGAATGAGATGAACCAATGAAACACATGGAAAACTGAGTCAAAAGAAAATTAGCAAACAGAAAGTGAACACAATAGGCTTGATCAACTTCATGTGGCACACAAAGATTGGCTGCCACCTGACAAAAGCAATACGTTGTGGTTGGAAAATTTGTCCGACTTTGATTGGCGCTGCAGCTGCCTTACAATCACATGTGCCATCAAAGTACCGCAAGAGCAAAACAAGACCAGCCGCCTAGGTCAGGCACTGCAGTTGCTCAAAATGGCTGAAAAACCCTTGATGACAACACACTTTATTCTCATTGGTCAGATTCTGTGATGACAAGGACGAGGTGTGTTGCGTGTTTTTTCTTAAGCTGGCCGCACACTAGAGGATTTTAAGGCCGATTTGCACCCCTGAACGATCGGGGGGTGTGGCCCGATTTACAGCTTGTCGCAAGCGATATTTTTTTGTCCCAAAAATCCTCTATTGTGTGGTGTCATAATGATTATTTAACTGCTCCCGATTGAGACGGAGCGTCCCCGAACTCAAAACTTGCTACTTGACTCTTGATCGGGCTGCCTCTGACATGATACCCACGATAGCCAATGAGAGCAAGCAAGCGTCACCTACCGGATGTTGCGTGCTTCTATAGCTGAAGCTTGGCAGCCACAACATGCCATGAAAGCAGAATATATCACCCGTATTCTTTTCTATACTTTGTTTTTCACTGTGAAACAGAATGCGCGCCAGGAGAGCCAGCTGACAACGATGATTGTTATCCATTTGGTTTTCTTCTCTAGTCACGTTTGATCTTGCAAATCTCCATGAGATCTCGTGTCACTGTGAAATCATTCCTATAGTCATCAAGTGTGTGGTCTCGCGGTCTCGTTGAATCATCTAGTGTGTGCATTTAGAGGATTATAAGGTTAAAAATCTGTTGAAACTGTCTTCATGTCTGTGGTCTCCCATGGTTTTAAAATCGGTTAAGATTTGAAAATCGTCTAGTGTGCAGCCAGCCTTAGACAAGTTCCTGTATTTAACCTTTAAATTTAATCTTGATATTGAATATCTGATATTCAAACAAAACATTAACAAAAATCATGATTAGGCTATCTAGTAAATACATATTCTTATTGTATTCTTATTGAGTATAAGTTTGGAAAAAAAATTTTGGATAACCTATTGCTTATATTTGGAAAATGAATGACGATGGTTTAGCACACTACAGAAAGCACAAAGAGTCTGACCTGACGGCCGTCTCTTTACTCCTCCCCCGCCTGCAACTGGCAGATCTTGCCAGCCGGTAGCAGGCTAGTATAGTTCATCTCGAACAAGCCTAATGAAAAAAAAAACATCACATGACCCTGACAGTCATATTGATCTGTTCAAAATGTATATTTCAAATGCACTGAGAGTTGCTTTGGATAAATACATCTGTCGGTTATATAAATGTTAAAATTTGCTATATATATATATATATATATATGTATATATATACATATATATATATATATATATATAGCAAATTTTAACATTTATATAACCGACAGATGTATTTATCCAAAGCAACTCTCAGTGCATTTGAAATATACATTTTGAACAGATCAATATGACTGTCAGGGTCATGTGATGTTTTTTTTTTCATTAGGCTTGTTCGAGATGAACTATACTAGCCTGCTACCGGCTGGCAAGATCTGCCAGTTGCAGGCGGGGGAGGAGTAAAGAGACGGCCGTCAGGTCAGACTCTTTGTGCTTTCTGTAGTGTGCTAAACCATCGTCATTCATTTTCCAAATATAAGCAATAGGTTATCCAAAATTTTTTTTCCAAACTTATACTCAATAAGAATACAATAAGAATATGTATTTACTAGATAGCCTAATCATGATTTTTGTTAATGTTTTGTTTGAATATCAGATATTCAATATCAAGTATATATATAGAAAATATACACCTGGGGAGACGATAAAGGGGAACCAAACTACAAGTGAAACTACAAAGGATTAACATAAAAAAGAACAGAGAAGAATCAACATTTAAGTCTAAACAAAGCAGGGAATGCATGACTGGATCTTTATGGGCTTTTATCTGGCCATTTAAATATGACAAAATAAATACTGCTAATACCCTAATATCCCCTTCTTTGATTTACAAACCAGTTGACCCTTCCTAAAACTGCCCTTCTTAGTTACTGTTGCTATGTCCGACAAACCATGCCACTCTCACACTACACCTCATGTTCTCACACAGTGAAAAATGTAGCGGAGCAAAGAGGAAACTGACAACACACCAACAGACAAGACAAAGCAAAATGTACATTTCTGGTATGAAACAAGGTCTCGGCTTTCAAATTTTTTTTTAAAGAAATTCAAACAATAAATACCATTTTGTGGCTCTTTAATGTGTCGTGACAGATCACTATATTGCCTCAGTTCAAGTGGCACGTGAACCGATCATCTTTTCATATTTACTTAAAGCACAAAATAAACATAAATTAACATCAGAAAGTATTTTATTTCAACCGCGGAAAGACATACTCAATACAAACTATTTTTCAAGTTTAAGTTAATCTACAGTGCATTCGGAAAGTATTCACAGCACTTCACTTTTTCACATTGGCACAAGGTTCATCTTCCAAAAGGACAACCACCCTAAGCACACAGCCAAGATAACAAAGGCATGGCTACTGTACAACTCTGTGAATGTCCTTGAGTGGCCCAGCCAGAGCCCAGACTTTAACCTGATTGAAAATCTCTGGAGAGATCTGAAAATGGCTGTGCACTGACGCTCCCCGTCCAACCTGATGGAGCTTGAGAGGTCCTGCAAAGAAGAATGGGAGAAACTTCCCAAAAATAGGTTTGCCAAGCTTGTAGCATCAAACTAAAAAAGACTTGAGGCTGTAATTGTTGCCAAAGGTGCTTCAACAAAGTACTGAGCAAAGGCTGTGAATACTTATGTACATGTGATTTATTTTTATTTTTATATACATATAAATTTGCAAAGATTTCAAGAAAGCTTTCACATTGTCATTATGGGGTATGGTTTGTAGAATTGGGTAAAATTATTAATTTAATCCATTTTGGAATAAGGCTGTAACATAAAATGTGGAAAATGTGAAGCCCTGTGAATACGTCCTGGATGCACTGGACTCTCCTGTCGGATTTGTGTTTCGGACAAAATAGAAGATTTGGTGTTATGATTGGTCAGATCTCCTGTCAATCAAGCTCTTTGCAAAGGGTCAATTGTTGTTTTGAGTCAGTGAATCAGTTCTGTTGAACTGTCCTCTTCAAAGAATTAAACCATTTCCATGTTTAATAAAAGATGTATGTAGATAAATACTGTTGTTAATGCAGTTACCCAACCCTGTTCCTGGAAGCACACCACCACACACTACCCAATCAAACACACTTGATTGAACTCATTAACTTATTAGTAGAGACTCCAAGACCTGAAATGGATAGGTTAAAAAAGAGAGACATCCAAAATGTCTGTTGGTGTGCCTCCAAGTTGGGAAATACTGTATTAATATTCCATACATAGAAATAAATACCTTTATTATTTTTACTAGGATTTTACAGTACACTGTATTTTTTTCAATAGTTGATGTACTTTTGAAAATATCACCCAGCCCTACTTCAAAGTGTCACTCATAATCATGCAACACTGAGACTTTAATTAATGAGAAGACCATTTGGGTCATGTTCATCACCTCTAAGCCAATGCTCCCTTACTCTCAATGCTGTGCACAGATAGTGAGTGTGTGCTTGTCACTAACCCACACCGCCTGGTGTTTGCATGCAGTCATTGCATTCAGCAGATCCTTGAGGCTGTTCTCCACTGCCACCAGATGGGAGTGGTCCATCGTGACCTTAAGGTGAGTAGAGACGCAGAGGGTCTTAAACACCAAGTCCTACTTCTTTGTCCTCTTATACAGATCCAGTATCTTGTGTGGCCTTTAAGGGCTACAAATGGCTTATGATATTGCAATTCAAATAATTTATGATTATACAAGTGCTTAGTAACATATGAAGTCTATGTTTGTCTTGGAGATGGGAATCAAGTGATCAGTGGTATAAATTAAAAAAATGAAGCCTACACAGGTTTAGGTGGGAATGGTGTTTTCTGTCCATCTTTAAACCAAATCCACCACAAGCTCTTGTCAGTGCTAATTTGCCAATCAAATGAGCCAGGTGCAACCAGGAGATTGTTTTCCCTCCTCTTATTATCTTTCCCTGAATTTGCATCAGCCTGAATTCTGCTCAGTGATTGGCTGCTGCCATAGAGTTACCATGGTGAACAGTGACATGCACCATAAAAAAGAACACAGAACAAAACAAAAACAATAGATACAAAACAGTAAGTAATATATACTGTATATTTAAAAATATATTGTTTTGTGTAATATAATTTGAAATATCAAAGCTCATAGGGCAAGAGTCATATAGGCCTACATTTCTCTCCTACTAGCAACCCTCAAATAATATGTTCTTATTAAAGAAAGAGTTCACCCAAAAATTGAAATATCATTTACTCACCCTCATGTCATTCTAAACCATTTGAATGTACAGTCTGTACATTGACCACAGACTGTCAAGGTCTAAAATGCTCTATAAATAGGCAAAATTGACGCATAGAGGCTGGCTACAAGACAGATATTTGAATATGAACAAGCACAAATGAGATTTAATAGCTGTGGCAAGTTATTTGGAACAACATGAGTGTGTTGTTGGCATAGGCACAACAAAGCAACAAGCGATACATTCTCTTCCATGTTAATCAGAGTTTTTTAAATCCTTATCAGGCATGCCAAGGGACAAATTTGAATCAAACGTCATACAGTTGTGGATGTAGTGTTTCTCCTTCGCTGTTTAGGAATGTCACTTGAAAGCTTGTTAGCAAAAAGGAGGTCTATCTTACCTTGTTATGACTTGTCCAACAATTTAAAGAATGAGCTGTTGGAGGTTTGCTCTCAGAAAGTCATGTAACTGAATTTTATTGAAGTTATATATGGTTTATATAGACCCCCTAAAAAGATTGTGTAACAGCCATTTACAAAAAGCAATATCGTATAATTATGAGGACAAATTATTAGTTATGTAGGGCAGACCTTATGGAATGGGGAAGGTTTTACTATGCTAATATGTAGGGCAACAAAAGAACACTTGCAATAATGCACTACCAAATTATCCTTAGGGGAATCATAGATCTGCTCTCTAAATCTACTCAATTTGTCATTATCTCTCTTGCGCGCACTTCTCTAACAAAGGACAACATCCGGCTATTCTTTATTTTATCTTGACACCTCTGTAATTAGCTTCCGCAGTCCTCAAGTTTCCTCCCTTGCCTCGGGCATTTGATGCTGAAACTTGAGTATAATACATGTAGCTTCTGTCTCTGTAAAGAACAGCACTTCTTAGCTGTGGTGTTTGCAAAGTCAAGACTAGTTTCTAGTTTGCCAAGACTGGAAAGACAAGACACTGAGAATTCAAATTCGTTCTGGCCACCCACAATTGGTCCCGTGAATAATTTTGCTGTCGTAGTCTGCAAAATTGGTGACAATGGCACACCTCATCAGCAAGGCTTTGTGCAAAATGAAAACTAAGTGTTGCCTGTCCAGCTATCTCCACATACTTATAAAGATGCTTGTGGAAGCGACATGCAATTACAAATATATTGTAGTAAAGGAGCTGCATTGGCTCTCGGAATCAGCAGGGTGCTTCTGAAGGCCTACCATCCTGCACAGTTTAGTTCCAACCCTAATCAAACACAGCTGAACCAGCTAATCAAGTCTAGTCTTTAGGGTTACTTGAAAAAAACAGCGAGGTGTGTTGGAGCAGGGTTGGAACTGATGTCCGCAGGAAGGTTGCCCTCGAGGGACTTGTGTGTTAGCTGAACAAATTTAAGGTTGTACGATTGGTTTCAAGTTAGCAAAACCAAATCAATCTATTCCATGTTTGTTTGTACCATGACACTGATCCTCAACTTTCTCTGTAAACTTTGATCCTGAGTTCATGAATAACTATGGGAGCGAGTGTGCATGAAAGATGTTGTATCTCAGTGGGATGTTTTCCTGGTTAAATAAGTAGCAAACAATCACATGCCGTGAAACAGCAAGAAAGTATTGCTAGAACGTCAGCATGATTCACTTCTCTCTTGTGCCAAAGGTGAATATATTGTTAGAAAAAATATGAAGAATTTAAACCCAGCAAGTAGAAAAGAGTTGTCCTTTAAAAGCTTATTTTATATAGCTTATTTTTATTACATATTATCTGTATTTATATTCATTTAAACTAAAAGCTTAATATACATTTTTAAACTGTAATTGCTCATGTGTAATGAACTGAGGGTATAATTTTACAATTAATATGTCAATCCTAAAATAATTATAATAGTCGTTACGATTTTGTCTTTAAAATTATTTTACTGTTTAGTGACCTTTATTGTGGAGCAAGAAAACCTTGACTTTATTGGTCAGATATGGCACTTTGCGAATAGCTGATCCAATTTTGGTTTGAGAGATCTCTTACCCAGAACAAAACCTGCTACAGAGTGGGTTAGCCATGGAGCTCCCTGCCAATCATTTACAAGGCCACCATACCCTAGCATAATGTCAGGGCAACTCATTCTCACTCCTAACTTGTCACATATTGACATTTGGTCAGGCTCCCTCTCTATCACTTTTTAACGCTCAGGGTACCCCTTTAGCATCAGATGTGCAGGGTGCTCCATTGCTTTCAATAAGAAGCCTTTGGTGTCATACACAGACGTGATGGACATGGAAATATCGTCATGATGAAATAACATATTGGAGTTTTAATAAATACCTGTAAATAAATATTTAAGCAATACATACCTGTGATATTGCCTTTTAAGTGTTTTATGGTGTTGAGAAGTGGGTAGGTTTAGGGTAGGATTGGGGTTAGGGTTGTTTGTAAGGTACGGAAAAGCAATGACTGCATGACAGTTTCAATTGCACTAGCATGTTAGCACCTTGATCTTCCCAAGGCATAAAGTGAATGTTGAAACAACTAACTGCACCTGACAAACTAGCCTTGTGTCCTCTGCTAATGTCCTGGTTGTACAATAATCACAAGAAAATGAGTTTTTTTAGTAAAGTTTTGACTTCTCTTTCTAGACTCCCCTGACATAAGAGTCCTAATCAATGTATTGAATGTTGGATATTCAGGTCTAAACTTGATAAAAAATATTAAATAAAAAAAATTAAAAGAAAAACAATACAAATATAATTACTATAAATAATACATTTATGTCAGTAATTGCATATTTAATGAATGTATTACAAGGCTCATATGAAAGGGGTTGTCTGAAGTTTTTTTTAGTTTGTTTGAAGTAGTTCATTAATTGTCTTTCTTTCTTTCTTTCTTTCTTTCTTTCAACATTTATAACAAAAATAACAAACATAATTTGTCATGTGCAGAGTTGAATATATAATTATTTCCTCAAGTCTTAATGGGTTATGCAGAGATTGCTAGTGACCTATAACATTTTATGCACAAATTATGCTTTTTGCAAAGAAATGTAAATATCATTCACATGCATATTATAACATTTATGAGAAAACTTGTTTCTAACAATTACATCACAGTTACAACATTGTAGTTTGTGTGATTATTCATTTTTAAATGGGTTTTAAATTAACTGTTTTTGCTCAGTCAAAACATTGTTCAAGTCTGGTCACATAGCTCTTCATGAAGTGCTGCATAACCCTGGAGGCTGTACTGATGTTTTCGGAAGACTTGGTTCAAAATATGTTTTATCAGAGCTTGTCTATTTAAATCATAATTTTAAATCCATTTTAGAAATCTAGGGGAAAAGTCATTATATTTCTTTTCCTAGTACATGGTATTCTTGTACATTTTCTTAAAACTGTACATTTTGACCCAAGTCTTCTATGAGACATCAGTTCTTTGGTGATGAGTGATGTCATTTGTTCTCACATAACACATATAATTTGTATACATTTTCTCAATATATTTTGAAGCTATTGTTTTGTCTGTTACCCAAAGCCAGAGAATCTTCTCTTGGCCAGCAAACTGAAGGGCGCAGCGGTGAAACTGGCTGATTTTGGGCTGGCTATCGAGGTGCAGGGAGACCAGCAAGCGTGGTTTGGTTAGTATTCACCAAATGGCTTAACAGCACTGGTTTAAAAATGTAATATACTAGTGACATAATCAGAGAATGTTAAAATGATTATAATTTTTCCAATTAAGATTCATATGGTTATACCTTTATTCTGAAAAAATAGAGGTGAACTTAGTCCACTTCTATTTAATATTCTTGTATCCCTGTAATCAGCATATTCCAAATAAACTAAGACATGCACATTTTTTACTGCTTTTCTCTTCTGGTAGTGTTGAAGATGCTGATCAACTTAAATCTAATTACATTAGGCAAAAATATTAGTGATAGTTTTTTTTGTGTTACTTTAGACTTTGATGTGCATAACTTTTCGGTGTAATTTTTCAATATTTTGTGATGTTAGTGAATGTTATGGGATAGTCTAGGGAGAAAGTGTTTTTTTATTATTACTGTCAAATTATGTATGATAAAAAAGTATAATTTTAGAACTTTAATGACTTGTATCATTCAGACACTTCAAGACGTGTTAGTCATTAGTCTGTTATTAATAATCTAAATAGATTTTGCCTCTTCGCTAAAAATGGCGTTAATTACAGAAAGGATGATGATCATTATTATTATTATTATTATTATTATTAGGGGTTCAAGCACGTATAGTGCTGAAACCCCATTGTAATTGTTAGGATTTTTTTATTATTATTCATCTGCCCTAAAACTGATTGTGCAGCCCAAACCGTAAGGCCTAGAGAGCTGAAACTGTCAGATCGTAGTAGTCTTGACCGCTACTCAGATCCAAAGACTTGCCTCAATCGGTCAAAAGGGGGCGCTACAAGGCAAAAAAAAAAAATTTCAGACATTGTTGTCCCTAGCTCGTACACCGTTTGTCGTAGACTCAATAATTTTACAATTTTGGAATCCTTGGGTCAACACGAACGAGAGATTTTCTCTACGAAGTCCGTTTTTTTTTTTGCTCAAAATTGAGTTATGTCCAAAACCTACTTTTGCAAACTAGTCCTAGATTTTTTGCCTGATCGGAACCAAACCAATGCAGAAATATTCTCTGGACAGTGACTATCAGTAATTATCAAAAAATTTGAAATTTCGATTTTCACGCACAACAGTACACAAAAACATTCGATGCTAACTTTAGCCAATTGCTAAATTTAGCTATAACTCTTGAACAGAATGAGATGTCGTCACCAAACTTGGTACACGTGTACGAGCTCAATCTTTGGTCAAAAAAAAGTTGTGCAGCTCTGCCACTTGGTGGCACTATAAGATGGAAAAAAACATAAAAACGGCTATAACTACGCAACCGTTGGTCCGATCGACTTGAAAATTAGTATGCAGTGTCTTTGTCCAAAGTGGCACAAGTGTCTATTAGGACATGCGCGTATATCAAAAAACATGGCCGCCATTGGCCAAAGAATTTTAAGCACATATTAGACAAGGTTAACGGAGGTAGACTGAAAATAAACTTGATGGGCATGTTCGACTCATGGCCCTAAAGGTCTGTAAGAATTTTGAAAGAAATCAGCCACTGGGGGGCGAAATTGCGTTTTTCAAGTGCATAAATGATTGTATATTGCAAGATTTTTCACACCTACAGGTGCATCTCAATAAATTAGAATGTCCTGGAAAAGTTCATTTATTTCAGTAATTCAACTCAAATTGTGAAACTCGTGTATTAAATAAATTCAATGCACACAGACTGAAGTAGTTTAAGTCTTTGGTTCTTTTAATTGTGATGATTTTGGCTCACATTTAACAAAAACCCACCAATCCACTATCTCAACAAGTTAGAATACTTCATAAGACCAATAAAAAAACATTTTTAGTGAATTGTTGGCCTTCTGGAAAGTATGTTCATTTACTGTACATGCACTTAATACTTGGTAGGGGCTCCTTTTGCTTTAATTACTGCCTCAATTTGGCGTGGCATGGAGGTGATCAGTTTGTGGCACTGCTGAGGTGGTATGGAAGCCCAGGTTTCTTTGACAGTGGCCTTCAGTATTTAATACACGAGTTTCACAATTTGAGTTGAATTACTGAAATAAATGAACTTTTCCACGACATTCTCATTTATTGAGATGCACCTGTACACTCAATCTTCATATCATTTGATAGATCTCCTAATGCTGAGCAACTTTGCCTCAAGAACCACTGCTGTCCACAAAATGGTTCATTAATTATTCTCAATTATGTTAAAAACCTACTTTTGCAAAATAGTCCTAGGTTTTTCACTCAATCTCGATCAAACCACTGCAGCACAATTCTCTGGACTCTCTAGATTAATAATTATTTAAAAAAGTTGAATTTTGTCCTTTGGTTAGCTATAATCTGGTCATTTAATAAAGGGGGAGTGGCCAAATATACCCAAAAGCCTATAAAAACCTAAACGAAAACTCAAAACTTTACGACACTTGGTGAAAACATGTGTCAGATGACTCGTAATAAGCACGCAAAGTTTCATCGAGATCGGACTATAGGTGGCGCTATAACAGTTAAAAAGGCCTCAAAAACAAAATATTTCTATAGAAAATGACCTCAAATTGTAGAACATGTACATATATTCACACAAACACTAGATCTTCATATCATATCATATGATAGACCTCCTCATTCTGAACAACTTTGCCTCTGGTACTAATGCTGTCAATCAAATTGTTCATTAAATATCCACAAATATGTTAAAAACCTACTTTTGCGAACTAGTCCTGGGTTTTTCGCTCAAACTGCAGTAATATTCTCTGGACTCTCTAGATCAATAATTTGTCCTTTTGGTTAGCTATAACTAGGTCATTTAGAAAAGGGGCGTGGCCAAATATACCCAAAAGCCTATAAAACCTAAATGCAAACTCAAAACTTTACGAAACTTGGTGAAACCATGTGACAGATGATTCTTAACAAGCATGCAAAGTTTCATGGAGATCGGACCATAGGTGGTGCTATAACAGTTAAAAGGGCCTCAAAAACACAATATCCCTATAGTAAATGTTCTCCATATCATATGATAGATCTACTCATTTTTAACAACTTTGCCTCTAGGATCATTGCTGTCAATCAAACTGTTCTCAGTCTGTGTGCATTGAATTTATTTAATACACGAGTTTCACAATTTGAGTTGAATTACTGAAATAAATGAACTTTTCCATGACATTCTAATTTATTGAGATGCACCTGTATTTGAGATTATTTAAAAAACCTACTTTTGTAAACTAGTCCTAGATTTTTAACTCAAAATCAATAAAATCAGTGAAGTACTATTCTCTAGACTCTCTAGGTCAATAATTATCAAAAAAAATGTTGAACATTTGCATTTGGACAATTATAAACCAGTCATTTCATAATATGTTCTTTACATAGTGTACCCAAAGGCCTATAAATCCTAAAAGAAAGCCCACTACTTCACAAAACGGTGTAAAATGATGCATAATTTCATTCTAAACAAGCATGCAACATTTAAGAGAGGTTGGGCAAAAAATAACACCATAATAGTTATAAAAGTTAAAAACACAGTGTTGAATTAGAAATTGCATGAAATTGCAATTATAACCACTAGATGGCAGCAGTAGACCACTAATGGGCTCATTCAACTCACTAAAACAGCACTGTTCATAGGTTTGATGTATTCAGGCTTAGACATTATTTTTAGTCACTGTTATAACATTTAAAATCACATTTAGTCAAAGTTTACCATTTTATTCATACAGACATATCAGTTTTTACAATTATGCCAGATTATGATTACAGTGAAACCTGAAAATGACATATATACATTCTTAAAAAGAGAAGACTTGCAATAAGTATTGTGTCACCTATCATTTATTTCAAATATCTATATCTGCAACAAAATGTGTGTGCATGTATGTCTATGTATGTATGTGTGTGTCTGTGTGTGTGTGTTAGCATGCTTATTGAGTATTAATATAATAGTTTAACCATTTCATTCCTGTGTGTGTGTGTGTGTGTGTGTGTCTGTGAGCCTATTGGATGTTTTACTGTCAGCCATACATCCAGGTTGGCCAAGACCCTAAAAGCATACCACCTTAAAGGCCTTAACGTGCTTGAACCCCAGTAATCGCTGCTTGCAGCTACATTTTTTTATAATATTATTATTATCGCTAAGTTTTATGTGGGGGTTGTGTGATTAGTCTTACTTTTGGACAAACCCTGATGGTGTTAGCGTTTAATTACAATGATCTCAAGGGCTTTACACTCAGCTCCAGTTTTCCTCTTTGGCTGCTCTCTCATTATGGGCTTTTTGCCTCTGCGGCTTGATGGGGCGTCAGGGACTAAAGTTATTTTAGAATTAGGCTACAATCCAAAGACAAAAATGCCTTAAGTAAATTCTTAAGAGATAATTTAGGGGGAAGTCATTTTGTAGACTGTTTAAAGAAAAAAAAAACTCAGGTTTAATTGAGGTCTGTGCTATATTTTGTAGGGTTTGCTGGAACTCCAGGTTATCTGTCTCCCGAGGTGCTGAGGAAGGAGCCTTATGGCAAACCAGTGGACATGTGGGCATGTGGTAGGTTGCTAATCACAAGCATTATGTGGATATTTTCTGCTGCCAATTAAATTGTATTTCTGTACATAATGTTCATAACATAACATATCCTTTGCTTTATAGTCCGAGTTGTACTCAGAATTGTTTTCACTAAATAATTATATCTGAATTGGCGAAAGAAAATCAATAAATATACATGTATGTACATTAAGTACATTAGAGTTCAGCATACTCAATATCAATGGAGAGTTACAGTTTGATTGTAACAGTTGACATGTTTTATTCAGTTTAATTTTGTTGCCACTATGGTGATCATAATGGGCCAGCTGTCTAAATAAAATACTTTTTCATCTGATTTGCAAGCTTGCCATAAGTCTCTTGCAGTGAATATTTGATAAAGTGTGAAATGAAATCCAGAATAATATGAGAGTGGATGAAATCATGAGTAACCAGTTAGCAAATTATGTTTTCTATACTTGCTGTAATAGCAAACTCATTGTAATTCTGTAATTTAATGAGCAAACAATTGCATTAAAAGGGGCACAGTTTTCAACCGGTATCTGAACTTAAATTTGTTCAAATAGGGAAAAAAAGAGCTCTATTTGGATATCCCAGTAAAATCACGCTTGAAAAATTACTCTCTCAAAATTAAACATACAAAGTGTCTTTTTGACGTCTTTTTGATGTCGATCAATAAGTCTGATCATGATTATTTATATATTCAGTTTTTTTTTTAACATACATATTCAGACTTTGTGACTATCTGCACCCCAACTGTCTTCTAGCCATTTAGAATTTACTAAATTATAAAAGTACTTTAGTTTTGGGTGGTTGGTAAGCAGTCTGTGGGTGGTCCATGGTCTCAGTCTGAGGCTGGAACTGTCTATCTTTTATATAATATAATAAAATATATTAATACAATATACTTTATTATACCTTATACCTACAGTGCTGTGAAAAGGTTTTTGCCCCCTTCCTGTTTTTTAAATTTTTTACATATTTGTCACACTTAAAAGATTCAGATCATCAAACAAATTGTAATATTACACAAAGATAATGCAAGTAAATAAAAAAAATGCATGTTTTTAAACCTACCTGGCCCTACATGAAACATTAATTGCCCCCTCCTGTTAAATCATGAAAGAACTGCGATTAACCACATTATTTTAGAAAGCTGAGTTAAATTTCACTAACCACACCCAGGCCTGATTACTGCCAGACCTGTTGAATCAAGAAATCACTTAAATAGAACCTGTCTGACAAAGTGAAGCATGCTTAAAGAGCAACAACAATGCAAGAACAGATGAGAAACAAAATAGTTGCCATGTATCAGTCTGGAAATGGTTATTAAGCCATTTCTAAGGCTTTGGGACTCCAGCGAACCACGGTCAGAGCCATTATCCACAAATGGAGAAAACTTGGAACAGTGGTGAACCTTCCCAGGAGTGGCTGGCCTACCAAAATTACTCCAAGAGCGCAACGACGACTCATCCAGGAGGTCATAAAAGAACCCGGAACAACATCTAAAGAGCTGCAAGCCTCACTTGCCTCAATTAAGGTCAGTGTTCATGGTTCAACAATAAGAAAGAGACTGGGCAAAAATGGCATCCATGGGAGAGTTCCAAGGCAAAAGCCACTGCTGACCAAAAAGAACACAAAGGCTCGTCTCACGTTTGCCAAAAAATATGTTGATTATCCCCAAGACTTTGGGGCAAATATTCTGTGGACTGAAACAAAAGTTTAAACTTTTTGGAAGGTGTGTGTCCCGTTACATCTGGCGTAAAACCAACACAGCATTTCATAAGAAGAACATCATACCAACAGTCCAACATGGTGGTGGTGGTATTGTGATGGTCTGGGGCTGCTTTGCAGCTTCAGGACCTGGACGACTTGCCATAATTGATGGAACCATGAATTCTGCACTCTATCAGAAAATCCTGAAGGAGAATGTCCGGCCGTCAGTTTGTGACCTCAAGCTCAAGCGCACTTGGGTTATGCAGCAGGACAATGATCCCAAACACACCAGCAAGTCCACCTCTGAATGGCTCAAGAAAAACAAAATTAAGGTTTTGGAGTTGCCAAATCAAAGTCCGGACTTAAATCCGATTGAGATGCTGTGGCATGAGCTTAAACAGTCCATTCATGCAAAACCCTCCAATGTGGCTGAATTAAAACAATTCTGCAAAGAAGAGTGGGCCAAAATTCCTCCACAGCGATGTGACAGACTCATTGCCAGTTATCGCAAACGCTTGATTGCAGTTGTTGCTGCAAAGGGTGGCACAACCAGTTATTAGATTTAGGGGGCAATTACTTTTTCACGTATTGCCAGGCAGGTTTGGACAGCTTTTTCCCTTAATAAATGAAATCATAATTTAAAAACTGCATTTTGTATTTACTTGCATTATATTTGTGAAATATAAAAATGTGTTTGATCTGAATCTTTTAACTGTGACAAATATGCAAAAAATAAGGTAGGGGCAAAAACTTTTTCACACCACTGTACATGCATTTTTTATTTCTTCAATAGGTGTTATTCTGTACATCCTTCTTGTGGGTTACCCTCCTTTCTGGGATGAAGACCAACATCGACTTTACCAGCAGATCAAAGCTGGTGCATATGATGTAAGATTTCTTAAACAGATATACAGTATATCATATATAAGTTACGTAACAATAGCATACTCGATTCTTTAAGAAATGCTGAATATGCTTCATTTATGCTTCTTACAATGCTAGATATTGTCCTGACACATTTACATTTTCAATTGTCCTCATTCAACTATTTATCTACATTTGATACTCTCTGACAGTTAATAAAGAGAAAGCAACACAGATGTAGTAACTCAATGCAAATCATAATTTTGTGTAGTTTATTTTGTGTTAGGCAAATCATACTTTTCCATCAGAGAGTGAAGCAGAAGGTAACAGAGAATGAGCAGTCCATTGGCTTCTGTCCAGCTTGGCTCAGATGCCTAGCTATTTAGTATATGTGGATGAGACTAAATTATTTCCCTAAACGCGCTTCTATACATTTCCTCATCTGGCTTCTTTGGACCTGATCTTCTGAAAGGCTCTATCTGTTATTGATAGGACATTCAGAATTTTTATTCATGCAGAATAGTACATTTATAATGCAGCAGCATCACTTTAGACAAATTTTTGGTTTTCAGTCATGTTTTTGCACTGGACATTTTGGGCCCTATCACACACTTGGCGCAATGCGGCGCCAGGCGCAACGCAAGTGTTTTTTGCTAGTGTCATTTGTGTCGCAGTTGTCATTTTCACGTCCTGCGCCACGTTGTTTAAATAGCAAATGCATTTGCGCCCATTTGTGCACCCATGGGCATGCTGGTCTGAAAACGAGGTGTGTTCAGGCGCATTGCTGGCGCGTTGCTATTTTGAGGCAACTGAAATGGACTGCGCCAACAAAAACCTGGTAAACCTGGCACAGTAGTTTTTTAATTTTTTTATTTAAAGACCGCATTATTATAGGTGGGTCCACAGCACGCGTACACTCTGCTTATTACACACACAGGGACGCACAGCAGCACACAAACATGCCAAATATTAAAGATTAAAGGATTGCAATGTAAAAGATTATTATTGTATAGGCTACATGAATATAAAAATGCCTACATGTCATAATGGATAGTCATTGCATGTATCAGAATTAGGCTACCTATTTGCGCGCGCACGAGCAGCTCCGCTTAATCTCTGGAGACGCGTTCTGTCTTTGCACTTGCAAATTCCACAGTGTAAATAGCTAATCCGCCATTGCACGAACACAACTGGCTCTTAAAGGGAATGGGAGATGAGACTCTGATTGGTTTATTGCACGTTATGCCCAAAACACACCCATTACTCATTAAGAGAATAGGGATAACCCTTTTAGACCATGCACCGGGCGCGCCGACCTTTTTTCCCATTGTTAAACTAGCAAAAGTGGATTTGGACACCCCCTAAGTGCACCTACACCGTGCGCTTTAGACCATGTGCTTAAATAGTTAAAATAGGGCCCTTTGTCTCTCTTATCTCACACACTCAGTTCAGTTCATGAAGCTCTCTCCTAGCTGATGATCTGAATCACATGTGAAACATACTGTGGCTCCCCAGATCCAGGAATGAAAACCACTGTTCAGTGTGGTATCAAAGCACAGCCTAAGGCATACTTTTCCATCAGAGAGTGAAGGAGAGAGTAACAGAGAATGAGCAGTCCATTGGCTTCTGTCCAGCTTGGCTCAGATGCCCAGCTATTTAGTAATTCTGGATGAGACTAAATTATTTCCCCAAACACTGTTCCATACATTGCCTCATCTGGCTTCTATGGACCTAATCTTCTGAAAGGCTCTATCTGTTATTGATAGGGCATGCAGAGTTTTTGAATGCATTATGGTAATTATTAAACACGAATAGTGCATTATAATGCTGCAGCATCAATTTAAGACAAATTTAGACCAATTAAATGTTCACTATATCTGCCATGTCAATGGTTTTCAATCCTGTTTGTGCACATTGTGTCTCTTTTATCTCACACACTCACACTCAGTTCAGTTTATGAAGCTCTCTCCTAGCAAGCTGATGATCTGAATCACGTGTGATAAGGATAAGAAACATACTGTGGCTCCCCAGATCCTGGAATGAATTCCACTTTTCAATGTGGTATCAAAGCACAGCCCCTAAGGTCTGTTGAATCTGTGTGTGTGTGTGTGCTTTCTTTTCCTAGTTTCCTTCTCCTGAGTGGGACACAGTGACACCAGAGGCCAAAGATCTGATCAACAAGATGCTGACTATAAACCCCGCCAAACGCATCACAGCAGCCGAGGCCCTCAAACACCCCTGGATCTGTGTATGTCTACTCACTTTCTCATATACACACAAGTTTGCTGTTCTATCTATCTAAAAGGGGATGTAGATTGCATAGATTTCTAATGTTGTTTTTTTATGTTTTATGTTTTGTCCCTTAAAATATGGTTAGGGAGGTACAGACATGCATTAACACACACACACACACACACAAACACACACACACACACACAGTTTTATTATCTACACTGTATTTACATACTGTCATCAGTTTTGGGGAACATCACTTTTAAAAGTAATGCATTATATTATATTGGATTACTCATAATCAAAGTTATTAATTCCATTTTAATTGTTTAAGCCAGTTATCATTATTATTATTTATATTAATTAATAATGAAGTAATAATTCAAATTATTTTTGCACTTCACCAAAAAGTGTCTCTATGCACAATTACTTCTGCATTTAGCTTCTGCTAAGATCAATTGGTACAACTGTTAAATGAATGTGCACCAAATAGTTTGTTCCCGACAGTGACCCCTGTCCTTTTCTTTAATTGATTCTAAATAATGTGCAGGACTTGTATGCTTTTTTTACCCGTGCAAAAGATAGATTTTAAGAATAGATCTGAAACTGTTTTTGATTTATTGTTTACCTGTCTGTATCATAGCAACGTTCCACAGTGGCATCCATGATGCACAGACAGGAGACCGTGGAATGCTTGAAGAAATTCAATGCCAGGAGGAAGCTTAAAGTAAGAAACAGAAACAGAGTCATGTAAATGCACAAACACGCAGCATTCTAGTTGAACTAATAACCACAAAAAAGCACTTTTTAGCACTTCATGGGGCTGTTACCCATTATAAATTGATTTGAATCTCTATAAGAGTTGGATGGAGGGTAAGGGTTGATTTTTTTTTTATTAAAGGTTATAAAGATAATTGTTATATTTAGAATAGTGTGCATTATATACAAAAAGATCAGGACCATTAAGTAAAAAAAAATTCAATTTTTGTTTCATATTGACTTTAGTCTACTTGGGTTTTTAGCCTGAATTACATAATTTAAAATGCTTACCTAGATTAATCGTTATCCACTAGCATTGACTAATATTTTACACAGCTACCAAGACTCATGATTAAGTTGATCTTTGCCTTTCTGTTCTTTCTGGACTGTTTTAGGGTGCTATCCTTACTACAATGCTTGCTACACGGAACTTCTCAAGTAAGAAACTCTCTTCAGTTTACTTTGCATTTGCTTTTTAATAGTTGTTTTAACTTCAACCTTTGAATCATGTCAAAAGGTTGAAGTTATGCTCTTTTTATATTTGAGAAGATGTTAAGCATCTTAGATAATACAGAAGATTTTAACTTTTTCATTGCAGAAGGGCTGTAAAATTAGCCAGTTTAAGGTCAGAATGGTCTTGTCCAATTACTAAACTGTAAAAGGCTAGGATTTAATGAAATAAAATGTTAGTGTGCAAATAAAATGTTAATAGTACATAGTAAATGGGCTATTTCAGTGTCATGTTTGTCTTTTTGTGCTATTAGCTTGTGATGTCCAAAGCACCAGCAAAATTACATATTTATCATATCATGGTTCAAATAGCAATCACAATGCATATCAAAATAATCACAATTTTTATTCTTATTATTAAATGTACAGCCCTGTAACAAAGTGTTTCAAAAGTAGCATTTCACTGTATAGTACATATTTTTGTTTGTCTTATTACAAAATCAGGATCTTGCTGACACAAAAAATTTAATTTGCTTCTTAATCACATTTCATTACATTATGCAAATATTTGATTATGATTCATTCAGGGGGTTTGATTTTGAGGCCAATGGATCATGAGTGCATGAAGCACAGTGATTGAAAATGTCATATTATGTACTATTTTAGACATTAAACACTAATCCTGTCTGCCCCTAACCCTTTCCTTTTATCCCACTTTGTTCACAATTATTCTTTTCATTTCACTCAACAGGCAAGAATCCATACAAGAAACCTGATGGTGTTAAGGTAGGTTACTGTATGTAAGCTAAGTATTAAACTTTGAAACATACTATATGTGCCATAGACATGAACCATTATTGTCTATCAAATGACAAAAAGTGTGACAAAAAAAATATCAAGAATATTAATTGGGTGACATGCCTTTCACCCAGGTGTATTTAGTAACTGATTTGTGGGAGGTAAATGGACATGAACCATAGAAGTATTCTCACTATGTGTATGAATTGATGCTGCACCCCTGGACCTACACTAAATGTATAACACAGAGCTGTTTTGTTTGGTTCCTGGTCAGCAACTGTACATGCACGTTTGTTTAGCGTGTTTAATGAGTGAGCATGTGCATGTGCATACATTAGTTCTCTTTTGGGTCATGGCTTCAGAAAGCATTTCTGGAGGATGGGTCAGCTCCAGTGGGGACATATATAGACATATTTTTTAGTTTGATTGGGTATGTAGGACTATGTATATAATGTATATCTGTCCTACAATCCTGTAGCGCCTTTTTTATAAACAATTCTCATTGTCTACATTCTTGTTTGCTTTCAGTATTCACATTATTAAAAAAAAAATGTACTCTCCCTTTTTAAATAAAATAGATAAGACTCTTCTGTTCTTGAGGTCCAGCATTTAGGGTCACTGAGTAACCCATATCTTTACATCTCACACTCCAATTCACTGTTGTCGCTCCAACTGATTCATATAGCTAACACATGGGTTGTGACTTTCAAACCATATGAAAGCAGTGTTAATCTGTGCTGAATGAGTTTTGGAATAGTGTTTTAAGTTATAGGCTGTATCCAAATTTTATTCAAGATTAGGTATAGAGTGTCTGAAAGTATCAAAGTAGGCCTATGTTGGAAGAACTTGTCAAATGTGCCTTGATTTTTAAGGGATTATTAAAAATTGTCCAAAAAACCCCCCAAAACTTGGTTTTGAGAATAATGCATTATGGTGGTATGGAAATCTGTATGTTTGAAAGGTATGAAATCTGTACATTTTTGTTGCAATTTGTTGTAGTGAGAAGGCTAATTGTGTGTGTGTGTGTGTGTGTATATATGCAGAAAAAGCTGGGTATGTTTATAGTAGTTGCAAGTTAGTTATAAGTTCATTATGCAGTAATATGGAAATCTGTATGGTATGGGAGATATGAAATCTTTGTTTTGTTAAATGGTATGAAATGTTTTGTTACATTTATAACAGTTTGGTTTAGAGAAAAGCCGTGACAGGGTTTAAGATTTTGGTTGTTATATTGCCCACCCTTGGACAGATGAACTGATTTCATCCCGTGCTTTAATAGGGTTACAAACTCTTTTCATGTCTGAGTCCCAAGCTGTGCTATGAAAACAGTGCTATTCTATAGTTTAGGAGCCATGGATGTGATGGATAGTGCAATAGAAGGTCACATAAGTAATGAGGGCCTAGACCCAGACCATTCAAAGATTTGTGTATAATGAGCATAATGTAACAGGCAATCAGTGAAGTGATGATAAAATTGAGCTGATATGGTAATATTTCTTGGTTATAGTAAGCACTCTAGCTGCTAACTTTTTTGATTCTACAAGACATCCATCGGGTTGCACATTACATCCAAAGACAGATTATATTCTGAGGATCCAATAACTGAGAAACTTGGTCCAATAACTAATACTTTTGATCTGTCAAAATTTAGAAGAATTAAATCACTAGCCATCCATTCTTTGATATCACACTCAAAATCAGCATGGTAAATTGAAATGTTTCAATAGGTCTGGGGGAAATATAAACCTAAGTATCATCTGTGTAACAGTGGAAACTATTGCCATGGTTCCCGATAATGTCCCCCTAAGGAAGCATAGAAAAGTAAAGGACGTAATACTGAGCCCTGTTTCACTCCATATTTTACTTGTGTTCTATCTGACACCTTGTTATTAACACAAAGACACTGATAGCAATTGAATAGGGAGGACCTGAACTATGCTAATCTCAGCCCACAAATTCCATCTTAATTATTGAGCCTATCCAAAAGAATGTCATAGTCTATAGCAGTGGTTCTCAGCCATGTTTATAGAGCTCCCCTAACACTGTACATGCTTAATCAAACGCACCCAGTTCAGGTCATCAGTTCCTTGGTAGAGATTCTAATACCTGAAATGGGTGTGTCAGACAAGGGAGACATACATGTTAGCTACATTTTTAAGTTTGCATTAATTTGAATGTTTTAAAATATGTCCCTTTTATAGGTTCAATTGACACTGCAGTTGACACCCTTCGGGTGTGACTGTTGTCTGAAGCCCAATTCATTTGCTAATGATGCACACACTGCCCTACGAGGCACTTTGTCGCCAGAGCCCCAAAATTTTGCATTAACGCTATCACTCCCCAAGTTTCTCTTTTTCTGGAACATTTTATCAAGCCATGGTTTTTAAGAAGCTTTTGGATGATTATTTAGATATCATTTTTAGCAACAGTGTTAGCAACCCACGTCAAGTTTATCTTTTCTCACAGAGGAACTGGATAGCTTTCTGTAAGTGTGTGCTACTGTATGCTCCTTTCATTATGAGCGAGAACACGCATGCAATAAGTGTGTTGAGTGTTTTGACTTTAAACGTGTTAAAGCAGTGTTTAACAACTGTTCAAACTGCATACACTATGCTAATTTTAAGATTAAAGTGTTTCGCTCAAGGCTGGCCTTCTTAGCGAGAAAAGGAGGACAATCAGACATCCCCCATCAGCACATGTTGAATATCTGCTTTGTTGGACAAACCCATTTCACATCTAGGCGTCTTTACTAATGAGGTGATGATCTGAATTAGGTGTGCTTGATTAGGGAGGCATGCAAAATGTGCAGTGTTGGGGGTCCAGTAGTTCTGCAGTTGCTGAGGCACTGCATGAGCTATGTAGGATCTTGGGGATCTGATGTTGTGTTTGAGGCTATGGAGGAAGACCCAACAGATTTTTCCCTTTTTCTGTCATTCTCACCGGAATACATGCAGCATATTTCTCCAGTGGAATTTGCATGTGCCCAAGCCTGAACGTCTGTGATGCAATCTCCTTCAGGCTTGATGTTCTCTCCACTGCTGCTTCAGACTCTTGACTGTCAGGCAGGTGTTATTCCTCCAAGTCGTCAGAAAATGCATGAGCCAGCCCAGCCAGCGGAACAGTCTAAATTAGACAAACTCTCCTTGGCTGGCAAGAAGGTCACTGCCATTTTTTTAAGGATCTCCGTCAGGTCCTGGAGGTCCTTAAAGTCTTTCACTCGAAATACATCACTAATCATGCTGCTTCAGACTTTACCATTTTCAGTTTGTTGGAGCAAGGGTATACTGAAATGCCCACAGTTGAAGAGATGTTTAAAGAGAGACAGCCCCCTCAGAAAGACTGGGGTTTGCGGACTCACGCGGTGGCACATTTGTGCCCACTCAGGCGTATAGACCTGAGGTCAAAAGCTACAGCTCCTCAACCATTGTTCCCAGAGGGCCGATCTTGGTCAGATGGCCCGAAAAGAGACTGAGGATTATGTCAAGCAGCAGAAGTGTATTTGCCTTTCCCCTTACTGTCCTCCAGATTCTGTTCTGTCAGTGCTGTCATGTTTCACATTTCAGGCAACAGTATATCGACCGTGCATTTTGAAACATGGTCTTCACACTTGTACTCCACACAACGGAAACGGAAAAGTTATTTATTTGAAAAAGTAACTTGATTGATTAGAATTGTTTTACTTTAAATAATCTGATTATGTAACATGCATTACTTGTAATGTGTATAAACCGTAATACTCAGGTCTGGGCTTTGAACTGGGCTCTATTCCCAATAGAGTCTGTATACCACTTTTTTAGCTCACTGCGTTCACATGGGTATTGTCAATTTAGAACAGAAAAAAACCCTCCAAAAACTACATTCTCTACAATGTCATTGCATGGGGTAGCATTAATATTTGTTTTTTAATGGAATAGCTAAAACTCTTAATTATAAGAGAAGGTCCACATATATAGCGCAAAAGTATACCGTACAAAGTGGGATACAGTCTCTTTGTCCCAATCAAACATGGCAAAGCTGAAAAAATGTTTATGTAGACAAAGTTTTAATGTTTTTCCTGTTATATACCGTATGCTTTGATAAAAGCATTTCCTTTTCATGAGAGGATAAGAATATTGTTGCCACAGTTTTTGCTCCAGAATTAGTACAATGAGAAATGCATCATCTGATAGCATGGTGGTAATAAGGGTTTATTTTTATATTTTACTATATCTAACTGCAGAAAAGGAAGCCTAACTCTACAGAAGTTGCAATGGTGAGACGTGCTAGTTATAATAATCTCATTATTTGTGTAATTCTCTAGTTATTAGTACTGTAGTTCTCTTCTTTATAGCTCAGTTTTAGATATAGACTGAAAACCTTTTCAGTTGTATACTGTTCTTTGGTAAAATTCTGGATTATTTACTAGTGTAGAACATTCAAGTTTTTAATATCATAAGGACCCAAGGCATGATGCCTGTAAAAATGTATTACATGTCTGCTTCATATCCTTTATGGTTTTCTTCATTGATCCCAACAGCAAAATAGGGGTAGGTTTAATTGGCTTAAGAAGAATGAAAAGCATATTAACATGATTGTTACTGGAATATTATATTCAGGGTTACTTTAAATTCAGTTAGATTATAGTCTCTGTAGTCTGATAGGGAACACTGTATGTATTTAATAGGAGTGTGTTTTTCTTTTTCTTTGTTTTCTTAAAAACATGTATAATCCATCAAAAAATTATGACTGCTTCAATAGAAGAGGATTTTGAGAGGTTTGGTAGGATAATTTGATGCCAATGAAAAGTCTTTGCTGCGTCATGCTGTTTAATTATCTAGTTGTTTCCCTGGGAATCTGTGAATTGCATGAACTCCTCAACAAGATTATTCTGTTGCAAACTTTACAAGTCAGACTTTTATGCCTGTTAGACTTTTATGGCTTTTAAATAACTTGTCATTTCCACAGCATAATTCGGACAGAATTGTAAATGCCATTATGCATAAATGACCGTTTCCAATGAAAAATCTAATTATTTGACGGTCCAATTTTGCTGTAGTTGAGGAATAGTTAATTGTGATTATGATCAAATATGCTAATTAACTATTCCTTAAACATCCATGTAACGCAAGCTGTGTAATATCTGTTCAGTTTTTACATTTTAGATTAATAGAATTTGACGTTTCCCTTGCTGTTCTAAAGCTTTGCTTGTCTGCCTCTGTCCCCTCCCACCTATAGATCAACAACAAAACCAACGTAATCACCAGCCCTAAAGAACCTGCCCCCTCTCCTGCTCTGGTATTTTGTTTGTATGACTGTTTGTCAGTTGCTTTTTCTTACCACTGGCTTCACATTTCTCTCTTTTTCTTTCTTTGTTGGCATGCCCTTTCTCTTTTAAATCAATTCAGCACCTTCTTCATGTGTGAAATCCTGCATTAAAATAATGCAGTCGGTCAAATAATTAGCAATATTCTGAAAGTGTGGGTATGTATTCTGCATTGATATATAAGATCAGATATGTCCATTGGTGTCATTAGTCTATGCATATGCAAGTTCCATGTAGTCATTAATCAGTAATCAGTAATCATTAACACTGTGTGTTCAAAGAACACCTGAGTGGGGTACTAAATAAATAGACTGCTCCATTGTACAGCTGTTTTTACAGGGTATAATATATTTACAGACCATATTTGAAATGTTTGAAAGCAATGTACAAGATTTTTTCCAGCAAATTTCTATCTGTTTGCAAATTTGTCATGCTGATAGTTTGGTATATAGTTTAGTAAGGGTTTTGTGCTTGTTACTGATTACCCCACAATAAGAAACGTTTTCATGTTCTTAAAATTGACCTTATAGAGTGTATTTTGGGGAGGTTCACTTCATGCTGTGCCCAAGGCCTCTCCGTGTAACCTTTGGCCGGTGCTTGTGTGTTTGCTAACTGACTATTCTTTCCTTGTGCATACATGAGCTAACCATGTTTTTAAAAGGTGCATCATTGTGTGTTAAAGGGTTAGTTCACCCTAAAATGAAAATTACACCATGTTTTACTCACACTCAACTTAAGGCATCCTAGGTGTATATGACTTTCTTCTTTAAGATGAATCCAATCGGAGTTATATTAAAACTTGTCCTGGCTCTTCCAAGCGTTAGAATTGGTGTAGGCGGGTATATATATGTACAGTATATCAGTTCAACACATAAAAAGAAATGTTGTAGATAAACTGAAAATGTACTAGTAATTTTCTGCCGGGAATGTATTTTCACAAGTAAATGGAAAATTATCAGTTGGTGCATTTATAAAACTCTACAAGTACAAACCTCCAAGATAAGAATACCTGAAACACAGTTTGTCCTTCATTGAAAACCTGTTGTTGTTCTTTCTTTGTACATGTTTCTCTTGGAAACCAACCGTTGTTTCAACATGACTATGAGATACAGTATAATGAGAACATTTGGTTTAATCATCAAAACACAACAGAATAGTGTCCTTACGATTTGGTCATTTTGATTATTAGTTGATTAAATCAAGCTATTCAACATACATGTTTTAAATTGCTCCTATGAATGAAACGTATACAATAACAAAACATTACCAACACTTGAAGCAAACCCCAGAGACTGAATGAAGGTTTTGAAAGTCGTGCTTGTGTTCTTCCTGATACTTTCTTGTGTTACTGCATGCTTTGGCTGGGTATGCTGTACTTTTGCTCTAGTGAAAATGTACTGTAGTAAGTATTACCCATATTTCCATCTCACAATTACATGACCAATTGTCTAAACCAATATGCTCTTCTTCTTTTCTAAAGTTCACCAAGCTTTGTTAGAAAAAGTTATTTTAAGATATTGGAATCCTGACTTCACATGATTATTAATTTCAACACCGTCATTCATTTCTGTCAGCTGAATTTGTAATTTATGTAATTTTTGCTAATTACTATTGCTAAAATTCTTCACTAAATACTTTCCATGAATATGGTTAAACATTAGATGCATTATCTTGCACATAATTGACATGGGAATTTTTAAAGATAAACTGCTGTCTACTATAATAAATTTACCTGAGCACATTCAGGATAGTAGCATCTAGGCTCTCACTGATTTAGCGTGTAATGCTTGGTGTCCTTTAACTCTTTAACTCACTACTACTTATTCTGACACACTTTATCTCGTTATTTTGTTTTATCTTCCTTTCTTTCCCTACGCACCTCTATATCAGGAGCCTCAAACTACTGTTATCCACAATCCCACTGATGGAAATAAGGTATTAAGTGTTCGATGAGGATCAAGTTTTTGAAATTAAGATACAAGGGATATTGTGAGTTATTTTGAACTTAATGTCTATATAGTGCATCTGGTGCATGCTGTCTGTTATCTCAGAGATAATAATTCAGTTTGTAAAGATACAGCCTAGCAAGCAAGAGGGATGAAAGGTTTAAAGTCTGAAATGTTAAGCTTGTTTACCCTCATTTCATTCTTTTGCAGAATACAAAAGATGATATTTTGAAAAATATTTAAACAATTTTGTCCATATAATGAAAGTCAGTGACGTCCAAATTTTGCTAGAAGTATTGAAAAGGAATACATTTTACAAAATAATGGATAATTTAACTTAATTTAACAGTGACAGACAAGCACAATCTGACTACAGTAACACACAAACAATTGTAATTTTTAGATTTTTATTGAATTCACTGAGTAATATTCAATTCAATTTTAAGAACAAAGTGTTATTAGTTAAGTCAGAGAGTGACTTTCTATAATTGTGACTTCGATGAAGATCATCATAAACTGGATGCAATGTAGCTTGTTTAGACTACTAGAAATAATTGTGTGCCTGGTTGCAAGCACTTTTTTCTAAAATATACAGTTACAGTTTTTAAAATACAATTTTGTCAGTGTATGAACAACATTTGTAGCATGCTGTTGATTACCAGAGTATAAAACTAGATGCTGTCAGAATTCACAATCTTATTCTTGGCACTGTATGTTTGCTAGGGCATCATATACAGTACAGTACTTGTCAGTGACAAGTTGTCGTCATTATATTGTGTTTATCCTTTGCATGTTTCAGCAGATGTTTTCTTCAGATGTTTCTTTAGTATCTCAATAGTTCGGTTCACTTTGCACAGTGGAAATAAGTGCTGTTCTTGTTTGGTTAGGAAATAGAACACATGATGTTGAAATTTTATAATCAAACTTTTCTGGGTCAATCATCACATCAACATGCATCATTTCTATTTTATCTAGAACAATGTTAATAAAATGCATCAAGTCAGTTATTCTGCAATGTGAAATAAGGTTTGAAACTTCTGGAAAAGGCGGTTTGCTGGCCAAACCAGTGTTTATCTAACTAACCCAAAGCACCTCTGTCAATACAGGGAGGTCAATTAACTACTTCATACCACAGGCTGGTTTCAGCTTCTTTTTACAACAGGGGGGTTACTATTTCTGACCGTTTTAATCATCATTTAACTTGAGCCTATTTAAAATTCAAATTATTAGTCAATTACTATTTAAAGAAATTACTATTTAAATTCTTAAATTATTTGTTTGCTTGTTTGTTTATGTGTGTATTTTTGTTCACTTTCAGGAATCATCAGAGAGTACCAACACCACTATTGAAGATGAAGACATTAAAGGTACAGTTGAACCTAAACCAAACTTAAATTGTACATTGTACAATAAGTTGATACCCTGTGATCTAGTACGTTCTTGCTCTACCTATACATTTATATTTATATTCATATTCACCAGTTTAGTAAACAAAAAAGGGTTGTTCTCAGACAGGAAACATTTGTGCTTCAGATTTCCAGGATTCTTAAGAAATATTTTAGTTGAAAACACTACTGTTGAACTGTCCTGCTTCAGGCCTAAAGTACCACCATAGGGGGATGCCAACTCCACCTCCATACACCCCACCAGTTTTTAGTTAAGTGGTCAATAATTATGGATTTTCAGTAGCCAATTCTTTAACTATTACTCTCACACACAATAAATATAGGTTGAATGCAGTCTTTCACTGTGCTTATGTACTGTATCATGCTATTAAAGTGGAAACATGCAGAATGAACATCGCTGATCACCTGTTTCCTGCATGTGCATTTTATTATTAGTTTGGCCCGCTGTACACAACTTGGTGGTCACGGTTGGTGAATATCTGTTGAGATTAAGCTTTTTATTTTAAGCTTTCTTTTCACATGCCTGCTAACTTTCTGTTCCTCTTTTTTGCTGTTATGAGCTTTGAAGGTAGAACAATGATTCTGTCTCTTTAATGCAACTGTGTGATCTTGTGTAATTATGTGTAGATTAGGTTGTGTGATGTAAATGTGGGTGGTCCAGTGACAGTTTGTGTGTGTGCATTTGTGCCATGATTTTTAATGACATTTAATGGTATTTTAATTTGTTATTTATTTTGATTCTAGTTGTAAAAGGTTGATTCTCATTACACCTGTTAATAACTAATTTTTTTTAATGTATTGTTAATACCCAATATTTTTCTTTGCTTAAAGAAACCTATTTGTACAGTAGGATCTTTAAGATTTTTGTACATACACATCTCCCTTACTGCTTATATGAACTACAAAAATTATGGAATTGGTTCTTGTGTATCTTGCAAACCGAACACCATAATGTTGAATTTTTTTTTTTTTTTTTGACATTTCAACAAATCTCTACCATAGAACTCACATAAGTCCGCTGTGTGAAAGATGAATGCATTTAAAAGGGAGATATTGCTGTACCATCTGTCTTTCCTTTGCTGTTTCATTAATGTCTTTGTTTTCAGGGAATGCCCTGCAAACAATATGTCAATATGTTATTCACCTTATGTCATTTCTACTCATTTTATCCTTTTTCTCCTTTTTTAACAACCTTACCCTTGCTTTTTACCCTCCCACTATCAACCCGTGTCTTAATTTATTTGCTTTCCTGTCCACCAATCTGTCCACCCAATCATTCATCTGTCTTTCTATCCATCCACCCATCCTGTCCTTGATGTTCTTCCCATATTAATATACCCTCCAAATGGCACATTTACTAGGACCAGTATACCGCCTGCCTACTGCTTCTCCTAGAATGTACAAGCTTGAACAATCTCATTCCCAGCAGTCTTGTTCTTCCACTTCCTCCTCTGTCTCATCCTGCTGGTACCTCCCAAACATGTGGCCTGAAGAAGTCTGCTGTAACCACATTCTCAAAGCCCTCCTGGCACTCTACCTGCTTGTTTGTGAATTTGCCTTTTTGGCCTTCCTCTACGTCAACTCAACAGCCAATTGTGGCCAGTGCATTAATCCCAAGGCTGCTCCCAAACGGTCTCAGCTAATCCAGAGCCACATCACCATTCAGTGTAAGTGACAGGGGAGGGAGACAGGAAGTCAATGCACAGTTTTAAAATGGTGTACACTGATAGCTGAACCATAAGACATGATTGCAAATGAGTAAAAATTACTTGATGTATATTCTTTTTTTTTTTCCTGGGATTTGCACACACAAGACCTCAGCTGTTGTTAGTTAAGCCAAGCGATATCTTATTTTTAGATGCTGGATCTGGCTTTCTAAACTCTGTAACAGTATTTAATGTGTGATTCAGTCTGGAATTTATTTAATTTTTTGTCAGGTCATATATATCCAGGAGAATATATACAGTAAAAGTAATTCGGAGATCAAGGATTAGCTAAACATGCAGCTCCAAAAATGGTGCAACACAAGTTTCCATAAGGGAGTTCATTTTCATACATTCATTGTGTCTATAGAGATATTGTTTTGTCTTCATCAATTTTTTTATTTTTATTTTTTTTATTAAATGAATGAAAAAATGACTTCCAGAAACAAGTCTGCTGAAAACATGGGTGATCACGGCACTCTACGTTTATGAATTGAGATTTCTTTGTGAATGAGCCTGCCCAGTGCTTAATTTGAGCCGGATCCTACCATATCCTGTTCCGGAAAATGTCCGATTTTGGATTTTTGTGTTCGGTATTTGTTTTTAAAGATCCGGCATTAGCAAGTGCATTAGATCGTGACAGTGCATGCATACGAGACAGAGCGAGCGCGGGTTTATTATGTAGATGTATTTGGAGGTTATGTATTGGTCCTCAACATATTTTTGACCAATCAGATTTCTTAAGTTCAAAATCGCTCTCATTGATTGATGCTTACTGCTTATTTTGTGAGCAGCGGAACGTTTGGAGAGAGTGTATGTATGTACATGATAATATACATAACAGCAGAGTGGACCGGTGTTCACGCTGAACGGCATGGATTATATATACGGACTACTTAAATTGACCAGTGTAACCTTTTATTTATTTGGTTGACTGTATTTTATTTTGATAATGAACAGACTGCGTTGTAAAATTTGAATTGCTAAAATATGTGGTGTGTGTGCGCGAGGCACCGGCGCAATCGAACAGCTGAAACATAAAACATTTTTGGTCATACAGATAAGAGTAAGACATAATTCGAAAGCGCTAAATGTGCATACTTTTATTTTTGCACACTCACAATAAAAACAGAACATTTGTGCTTTTGTAAAATAAAGCAAACAAACAGGATGCGCGTTGTGATCTCAGTTCTTGGTTTCCTTTCCGTGAACTTGTTTGTGGAGCGCTGCGCCTCACATCTGTTTTAAATCTGTTAATTATTTAAGTCAGATATTTTTTATCATATTTATACCTTTTATGCATAGACTATGATTTTATTTTATTTTTATGAAAACAAATTTTTTTTTTTTTAATTTATTTATTTATTTTTATGTAACTTACATATATACATTTTCCTTAAATCATCCTGTGACACATTTTTGACCCAGGGTTTGAAAACCTGTGCCCTAGGCTAGTTAGGTCCATGCAGAAACGTGTGATCGATGCTCTTATAGTTGTGGCATTACCGTTTAGTGACGTCATTGAATGTTCGGGGAAAACCAAGCAAACAATAAAATGACTCGCCATCACCTGTTGTGGTGGTTTCTGGTTAGGACAAAAACTTAAAGGGGTAGTCCACCCAAAAATGAAAATTGTATCATTTACTCAACTAAGGTTGTTCCAAAAATGTATAAATGCTATTTTGTTGAATATATCTTTTATTAACATTCCACATAATAAAGAAATGCATATGTTTAGAATGACATGAGGTTGAGTAAATTATGTCAGTATTTACATTTTTTAATAGACTATCATTTTAACATTAAAGATTACAGATTACAAACTGCCATTGACAGTGATCTACACAGTTTACCAAGATTCTGTATCGTTGGTCAGTAATAAGCATTCTGCTCTTTTGGTTTATTTCTTTATTGGTGGGCTGCAGAAACCATGACTATTAAACCACTGACCACAAAGGCATTACCACTAAACAAGACCATTTCATTTTGACAATGTATCAGGTTTTTCAAAGAAAAAAAAAGTAATACATAATGTAACATATTGTGACTAAACAAAAATCAATTAGTTACAATAACCTTATCTATCTTGCTTACAATCAATTACATCATGTGTCTGCGCTGTCATTGGTTTTCTGAGCATTGTGTTGCTCTTTCTTCTCATTTGCATTAGTCAAATCACCACCTCTCATTGAAATCAAATGACTTTCAGTGGCTCTGAAAACCATTGAGCAAACCTTACCATGAGAAAGATAGAAATTTGTATGATTTGTTAACCTGGTTGGACACAGTGAGTATATACGTATTTAAACAAGCTTTTCACACTCTTAATAACATTTCATTTTCTTTCTTGTCATATTTAGAGTTCGAAAAGATGACACAGTGAGTGTGAATTTGGTGCTGTTATTTTGTCACTGTCACTGAAGCACTGAAGCATCACTGAAACATCTGGGGTTGTTCCTCATTTTGATTGTAAAGTGTCCCTTGAGGTGCTGGTGTAATAAGACGTTTAAGGCTGTTGTGATGCATTAGTGCCCTCTAGTGGCAATCAAAATAAATGCACAGTCAAAAAAAAAAGTCATCTCGAAGATGCTTCATGTCAGAAAGCACAATTCCACTGTCTGACTGGAATTTTACAGGCTTGTTCTGTTCGCCTTAGACGATCTATAATAACTGGAGAAGCTATCCTTGAGCATTTCCATTCAATGGCAGTTGTTAGGCTGGCACAAGACCCCACAGAAAACTTCCATCTTTGCTCATGGGTGCTTCTTTGTGCTGCTAGGTTTTTTAAGTCAATAATTCTGACTAATCACTCTAGAGCTGCATGAAAATGACGTCAATGCTGATGACTCCACAAGAACACATAATCCCAAACCATTCACTAGCGCCTGTCTTGAGCTAAGAACTGAAACAGACAGGGCAAAATAGTAATTATTTTTGCTTTTAAGAGTCCTATAAAAATACTATAATATAATGAAATTGTGATTATTTTGAAAGATTGTCAGTGGAGAAATAATGTTTTGCAGCCAAATAATGCAGCACAATGCACCCCCTAACTACTCCCGTCTACGATATAATCACATTGGTTCAAAATCGCACTCCGCATGGCAGTAATAAACACTGCATATGTTCTGTTATGGCTGTGATTTTGTCACTTCACTCAACATTTTTTTCTTTTAGTGAGGAAGGAACAATGTCGCTGAAAACACGGTGTCTGATTAGGACATCTTGAGATGTGGGGGTGTGTGTGAATGAGTTTGCTTGTGTGTGGGTTCATTCATGCATGTGCACATGTTCAGATATTATCCATATTGTTCATGAATTGTGACAAGTACTTTACTAAAAACAAAATGGCAAGTACTTCAATGGCTTACATATGCTGATAAAAATATTGAGGGCAGTCTTATTTGTGATTTTTTTTTTATTTGCACTTTGTTGTTGAATGCAAAGACATTTTCATAGCTGCTTGATATCTATTATTTTAATATTAAACAAACTGTTTTTAGACAGAAAAAGATGATTTTGTTGACAGTTTTCCTGGTTCTGGAGAAAGATTTTGTTTGTGCTCCTGGACAGACAGCATGGCCTAACTGGATTTTAAATTTTTCTGATAAATATGAAGAGCATTTTTGATTTGGTCCTTAAATGTTGCATCTGTGTTTCCTTGTACATCTGAAGTTTGTATTAATTTGTCTTGTTTTCTAAAAATTGTAGTTAAGAACGTTGAATTGCAATCCTTAATGTACATACTGAGACCCTGGTTTGGTTTATGAAGGCTTATTTTAACCTTAGATGCAAAGAGTTAGACAACAACAAAGCAGCCCAAAGTCTGGTGGGAGTCTGCTAGGAAAAAAATAAGAAAAAAACTTTGTGTTATACTGGCTGTGTTACACTCTCCCTGAACAAGTGACATTAGGCTGAGCAGTTGCAGCAGCAGTGGCAGCTACTTGGATTTGGGATGGTAATACTGTCATAGGGTCATAGGGAAGTCATAGGGAAGTCGTGGCCTAATGGTTAGAGAGTCGGACTCGTAACCCAAAGGTTGCGAGTTTGAGTCTCCGGTCCGGCAGGGATTGTAGGTGGGGGGAGTGAATGTACAGCGCTCTCTTCCACCTTCAATACCACGACTGAGGTGCCCTTGAGCAAGGCACCGAACCCCCAACTGCTCCCCGGGCGCCGCAGCATAAATGGCTGCCCACTGCTCCGGGTGTGTGTTCACGGTGTGTGTGTGTTCACTGCTGTGTGTGTGCACTTAGGATGGGTTAAATGCAGAGCACTAATTCCTAGTATGGGTAACCATACTTGGCCACATGTCACTTCACTCACTGCAAATGAAGAGCAATACTTGAACATGGAGAATGAGACGTCAATTTTGTATATGTACTGTGTGCCTTGAGAGGTTACACCACTTAGACGTTGGGTTGAGGAGTGGTGCCCTGTGCAACCACCTGTCTGCATCCTTACAGTCTGACCCAGTTGTAAAGGCAGAAGACTGTGGGCATTACTGTCATAATATTATTTGCTTTTCTTTCTCTTCCTGGCCAGTACTTCCTTGATGTTGAGGCATATAAAAAGTGTCAGCCTGCCTTGAGCTCAGCTCAGCTCGTGCGCCTAGAGAGGAGTTAGGCAGGGGATGGCAGGTCATCCCGGGGAAGATTACGCAGATGAAGTAAAGCAGCTTTTGTCACTTCACTCCCTATAGTACTTCTCCAGCAGATGTTTAGCAGATTGCCCTGCACACTCTGCAAGACCATTAGAGAGTAGTAGTGAGGGCTACTCCAAATGTGCTTGAAGTCCCTTGTATGTACAAAATCTAAAAAATTATTGCATACTGCTGTGCATTATCAGTAATGTGTGGGTCCATGTTAGGATGCATCAGCTGAGAGAGCAATGGTGAAGTCTAAGAACTGGAGGATGATTAGATGAGAAATGATAAGAAATGATTAGACCATAATATTCATGACCGTTTTCAATCAGGATTTAGGGCTCGTCAAAGCACCGAAACGCTTTTCTTAAAGTGTCAAATGACCTCTTGCTCACTTTGGATTCTGGTAACTCTGCTATTCTAATTCTGCTCGAATTAACTGCCACATTTGATACAATCCACCATAGAATTTTGTTAGATCGTTTACAGCAGGAGGTTGGGATTAGTGGTATTGTTTTACAACGGTTTTCTTCTTATCTGTCTAATAGGTCTGTATCTGTTACAACGGGTAATCATTCTTCTCCTTCAGTTCCTCTATCGTGTGGGCTCCCACAAGGGTCCATATTAGGTCCAATTCTGTTTTCTTTATATATATTACCGTTGGGGAGTATTTTTAGGAAACATGAGATTCCATACCACTGTTACGCTGACGATACTCAATTGTATGTCCCATTACACCCAGTTGATAAGTCCTGCGCTACAATTGTCAAATGTCTCGAGGTGAAATCCTGGATGGCTAAGAATTGTCTCCATTTAAATGAGAGCAAAACAGATGTGGTTGTCTTTGGTCCTCTTAGCTCTTCTCCCCTTATTTCTAGTTATTTGGGGCCTCTTTCTAGAAATGTTCATCCATACGCAAAAAATCTGGGTGATTTTTTTTTTATTCAGAGCTGAATTTTGTAAAACAAGTTAATACTGTGGTGAAAACTAGTTTCTACTACTTAAGGTTAATATCTCAGATTAAACCAATGCTCTCATCTAGAAATTTGGAGACAATCATCCATGCTTTTATATCATCTAGATTGGATTATTGTAATGTTGTGTATTTAGGAATTTCTCAGTCATTGGTAAATCGATTACAGCTTGTTCAAAATGCTGCTGCCAGACTATTGACTCCAACTCCGATTTTAGTCAAGTCACCTTTATTTATATAGCGCTTTTAACAATACAGATTGTGTCAAAGCAACTGTACAGCATTAATTTGGAAAATGGTGTGTCAATAATGCAAAATGACAATAGTAAACACTCATTTTTCAGTTAAAGGCAGTTCATCATTGAATTCAGTGATTCAGTTTCAGTTTAGCATCCTAGCATTGGTTACCTGTTAGATATCGGATCGATTTTAAGGCCTTAGTAATAATTTTCACAATTTTAAACGGTCTCGCACCTTTGTATTTGTCAAATCTTGTTACTTTACATAAAACTGTTAAGAACTTGAGATCTGCTGACAAATGATTGCTCCAGGTACCGCGGTCCCGACTTAAGCGAAAAGGTGATCGGGCCTTTTCGATTGCCGGTCCTCAGCTATGGAATAATCTACCTCTAGCCATTCGCACTGCCACCTCTGTGTTCGCTTTTAAAACGGCTTTGAAGAAGCATTTTTATATTATGGCGTTTGAATCTGATTTAGGAAAGACGTAATGTTTGTTTTCTTTTTTTTAAGATGTTGTATTTGTTATTGTATGTGTTTGGTTTTCTTGAATGCATTGTACAGCACTTTGGGCTGCTTGAAGGCAGTAGAAATGTGCTATATAAGAAACTAAACTAAACTAGAACCGCCAGGGGTCGCTGTATACCGCCAGCGGGTAAATTTTACCTACACACATGACTACTGTTTTGATATGGCTAAAGAACATATTATTTCACTGTATTATGCCACTGTCTTCACAAAGAAGTGTCTAGAGTCATAAAATGATTATGTCTAGTCATCAACTATATTTTTGTCCTGTTGTTTTATGTTCATTGCTTTTTTATGCAGGCTACACTAGTCGCTTTTCATAACAGTCAATGTAAGCTAAACAAGCCTGCACTGACAACGAGAATCAGAAGGAAGTAAATACATATTTGGGTGATGTAATATTACAATACAATGTCATTAATCAATATAATTAAAGATAAATCATGTTATTTAAATTACTAAAATAGCCTGTAGACAATGATGAGCAAAAATAATTCACCACACTGCATGATGCAATGACAAATTCAAGCGCACAGCTTCACCTAATTAATTATTAATTTGTTTAGTTATGTAATTTATAATTCGAATAAGAGAACAACACCAATACATTTCGGGTAATCAAAAAATGGTTTTATTCATAACATCATAGATCAGATTTTTATTTTTATTTTGTTTTATTTTATTTTTTCAGGGAACGGCCTTGCAGAATAAAAAGCAACACAGCTCTCTCTATCTATAGGAGATCTTCTAACATCCATCCAGTGCACTCACTGAGCTCTCTCTTCTCTCTATCATTACTAGACATGCCCCTTACTGCTGATTGGCTGCAAGTGTGTTTTGGGACTCGGTCCGATACTGTCGTCAAAAGCATTTTCAAACATTGCTTAGTGCACCTTTAAATAATGCATCATCTAAAGGGATTTGCCAAAATCTGCATTTTGTGTCAAGGATACTGAAGACCTTGGTACCCTGCATGTCAACATTGACCAGTTTTCAGGGGATGATGTTGCCCGAGAACTTTCTTTTTGAGTCTATACATATCCTTACAGAGCCACAGTCATTCTCTCAAGCTCAGCTATAATTTATTCTCTCATTGCAATGAGTAACTTCTAGGGCACACATTCAGGGGGCGCCACTGATCTCGTGATAGACAACAGGCTGTTTGCCAAGCATTGTGGTCACACAGGTCACTGAATTCCTGTACCCCGGTTTACTTTTTCATCACAGAATGAGGTTTACTTGTTGATCAGATATACAGTAATGTTGCATTTAGCTCCTGTGTCAACCTTCTTTTTTTTTTAAGTTGCCAGACCCATGTTTTAGTCGCAGTGCTGTTAATATTTCACTTTTCTGAGTGACATCATCCACTTTCACAATAGTAGGTTCTGTCAGGACCACTATCGTCAAATATGATTGACAATTAGCATACAGTTTGGATTGGCGGTATGGTTCTGTTCTGGGCAAGAACTCCCTGCGCATCCGTGCAGCCTAGCATGGATGAGAGCAGGGAGAGCAGTGATAACCCCCCCAGGGTAAACAGAATAGAACCAACATAAATGTATTGCAGATATTGTTAAAGTTCATTAATTTTATGTACACATTTTAGAATTAGTCTGATTCAAAGGAGAATCAGAAGGCTGAATCCCGACTGACAGAGGAGGAGTTGGGGATGGAGAAGGGTAATTAGCTATTGAGCAATGCGAAAACTGCTGATAATACTGAGGGACCTTATATATGAATGCTTAGATAGGTGTCGTATTCCCATAGGTAGATGGGGATCAGCTGAGAGTCGGCTGATGCGAGCTTGACTAACGTGACCTGCCAGAACTAATGCTACGCTTGATTTTCATCAGGTGCAACTAGAGATGTGTCCAGTTCATTCACCCAGTTGAATCTGGAGTTTTTGAATTGCACTGCACTTCTGCAGCTCACTTGGGTGGGTAATCATAACTTTGAGCTTAAGTTGCTGGTTTGTGGGATGGAGCACCATTTTCCATTTGTCTGATAGACTGTAATTGCAACATATGTGCCATTCTTTTTCAAATTTTCTCCGGTTGTAAGATATTTAATCAGAAATTAGAGGATTAATGTGGCGGAGATCTTTTGCCTTATTTAACCACTTCTGACACTATGTAAATTGTCTCAAGAAGCAATATATGCAGTACCATCAGAACATACTTTTTATTTGCCTACATTAAAAGTTAAAGCAGTACTACCTTTAAGCTACTTTAAGGGGCTATATTTATACTATGAGACTTTCAGATTATAAATAACTTATTACTTTAAGAAATTAGCCAGAAAAAAAAAAAAGAAAAAAAAAAAAACATTACAAGTGCATTTTTAACAAATTATTGTGCACTGTCCAGGATATTTCTTTCAGATCCCTCCATAGGCACTTCTTTAATAGTATTAAATACATTTAAACTACATTCAAATATGCTGTTTTGTTTTTGCCAACAAAAAATAACAAAAGTCTCTGCATTCACACCCCCCTTTTTTTGTAATAAGAAAAAAGGGTGACAGTGATGTTATCTAGTGATGTATTAAACTCTGGTCTGACAGGTGTTGGGGGATTTTTCTAGAAAACCATGTGTCTTTCAAAAAAGCATACCAAATGTTTTATTTTCAAAAACATATTGCACCATTAACTTTGATAACCATGTTCATGTGATAAATATTTGTCGTATACTATCATATTTGTCATATTATATAATATGTTGTGCTCATATTATATAAGGTGCTTAAATACTATATGGTACATGAACAAAACATGCTGCCATAGGTACATGTCCAAAAACTTGGTAATGCCCAATGATTTTAATGGTAAGTGCTTTTGTGTAACTGTAAATGATAGCATAAATTTCAGCATGTTGTTATCAGTGGATTTTAAGTAAATACTCCACTTTATCCATGTGTGCTTTATATTCTCTCCCTTATAATATATTGTGGTATTATTTTACCGCAAATTATTTATTACTGAGTAAAGTGATTCAGACCAATTTGGATATTTTTGCTTACTGTATGATGCATTTACTGAGAAGAACTGGCTCAAAAGAATGAAGGCATTGCTAGTAACTTCAGGCATTGCTAGTTCATATTCTATGTTAGTTAGGCTGTAGTTGCAGCCTAGAATTAAACTGCTGGGTTTGTCTGGCCAGAGGAGAACGGCACACTGTTTTGACACACTATTTCCTTGTTTAATATTGTAAAGCTGCTTTGACACAATCGGCATTGTAAAAAGCGTTTTATAAATAATGGTGACTTGACTTAAACAAGCAGATGTGTTGTGTTGTAAATTGTAATTATTAACAATGATTATTTTATTGGCTTTACAATACAAGATTCAATAAAAAGCTAATAAATTAACATGGTACTATACACATTCTTACTGGCTAAGCTAAAAATGCAACACCCAGTTGTATACAATATGAGGTCCCTGGGGTCCATTTTTCTGTTCATCAAGATATCCTTGGCTTGGAAAATGGTTGAATCAATAAACTGCTTTCTAAAGGTATACATAAAACAGTACAGTTCTCCACATAATTAAACTTTAGTGTTTAAGGGGTTAACATTTGATTTACATTGATACAGTTGAACATACATTGAACATTTCATTTACATTGGTAGCTGGCCAGTCCCTTTCAGACATATTTGTGAATCTGTTTGATTCATTTTAAAGAAAAGACTCATAAGAGCCATTCACTGGAGAATCAAACATCACTTTCTTTTATGGTTTAAAATGAATGTATTTCATTCTGGTCTGTTCATCAGCTAAATGATTACAGTCTTTTGCGCAGTTCTTCACAGTTTTTTTCTTTTCTTTATGTGGTTCAGCACGGAAACAGGAGATAATTAAAGTCACAGAGCTGCTGATCGAAGCCATTAATAATGGAGATTTTGAAGCATACACGTGAGTGTTTATTTCATTATTTCATGCAGTATTTTTTTATTATTATTTTGCCTTCACTCTGTTAAAGAATGCCTTATTATGTCTTTTAGTTTTTATATTATGTTGTATTCCACAGGAAGATTTGTGACCCTGGACTGACATCTTTTGAACCTGAAGCTTTGGGAAACCTAGTGGAGGGGACAGATTTCCACAGGTTCTACTTTGAAAACTGTAAGACATGACATGATGTTACATGTTAAAGGAATAATTGATGTTTTCATACTAAGAAAGTGAGTGAGCTGTTGAGCTCCAACAATGAAAAAAGGCATATATTCCAAGTCTTCTGAAGCCATGCTATAGCTTAATGCTAGGATTCGTGCAAATTGAAGTTCACAAGAACAGTGAAAAATATTGTTGTAGGATTTACTTTGAAACAATTTTTGCTAGTAAATAAAAAGAAAGTGAATTACAGTAATCACAGTATTATAGTGTTTGAATTATAGTAAATGTGAAATTTTGAAATAGAAAGACTTTTTGTAAAACATACTGTAATAATATCTGTTTGATTTACAACTTCATAATTTATTATGTAATTTATTTATTTTTGAGTGAAAATGCAATGTTCAGATTGTACATCAGCTACAACATCAGCCACAACATGTGAGAACAAACAGTGTTGGTTTTATTAATGTCAGACCTCGCACATTGTATCTTCATATGACAAGTTTGATGTGAGAGCTACACTGGAGAAGGTTAACAGTGAATAGCTTTTTATGAGAAACAGTCCAAAAATAGCTATCATATACTAATATGTTTATAATTTTTGTGTGTGCCATTTTGGTGCTTGGCTGTCCTCACTTTTGTTATAAAGAAATTAATGATAAGCGTATTCAAAAATATTCATATTCAAAACAAAAAATAATCTAGTTTTGTGTTCCACAGAAGAAAATAGTGAAATGTGTTTGGAGTGATATGAAGATGAGTTTATAAAATCTACTGCATTTTACAAGTGTTGTGACTAAAGTGGATATGTCCTTTAGTTTAATTAAATGTATCCATATCGTTTTAATACGGGTGAAAGTGCCTTGAATGACACAAGCATAAGTATTATTGTCCTCTGCTCTAGCTCTCTCCAAAGGCCACAAACCCATCCACACCATCTTGCTGAACCCTCATGTACACCTGATCGGTGAGGATGCTGCATGCATCGCTTATATAAGGCTCACCCAATACATGGATGTCAACAATATGCCTCGCACCATGCAGTCTGAAGAAACGCGTGTCTGGCACCGTCGTGATGGCAAATGGCAGAACATCCACTTCCACCGGTCTGGCTCACCAACTGTGCCCACCAAGTGAGGTCTGTGTTTGTGTGCGTGCATGGTCCCAAACATCTCTGTTAGAGAGACCTGTTTGTCCAGGCTAGTTAATGCTGATGAATGTTGGTCTGGTTCTGGACTAGCTTCTGTGTTACAGCAGAAGGGTGCTACACTGTAAAAATAATGATTCCAAAAGGAGGATTTCACAGTGATGCTATTGCAAACCATCTTGCAATAGTTCTCTGTTTTTTTTGTGTTTTTTTTTTCTTAGTGTGAAGAAGATTTTAAAGGGATTGTTCATCCAAAAATGAAAATTCTGTCATTATTTACTCAACTTGGTGTTGTTCTAGTGTCCTTCTTTATTTTTCGGACCACAAAAGGAGAATCTGCTCGTGCTCGTCCATATAAAGGCAGTGGATAGTGACCAGCATCGAGTTTTATAAAAATGTCTCAAAAGTATCACAAGTATCAGTCTTCTGTAATTGACTGTACATCAAGACGAATAAAACCACACAAAAAGTATTATGTGCTGTGTTGTCTCTACTGAGTTGAATATCTCTGGACTGGAACTCCGGTTGTCAGATAGGTCAGAATGACCGATGACAGTTGACTTGCTGCAAACTTTCGGCAAACACAGCAGATATCACCTCGGAGAAGAAAGTACATTTATTATATTCTTAAAGGGGTCATATGATGCTGCTAAAAAGAACAGCGTTATGCAAATCTTTCCACATAGTGATGTAGACATGTGGGGGCGTGTTAGAACGAGCTGTTTTAGGTAGGTGTGGCTGACTCTTAACTTTTATAAAGAATATCTCTTTGGATTTGAGACTTTAGTCTTTGCAACTTTACAGATCTTCTTTATGCACCAAGAGCTTGTAAGACTCCAACGAGAAAGGAAAAATTGAAATCGCATCATATGACCCCTTTAATGTGCTTTTCTGAGTGAGTTGGAGTAAATTTTCGTTAAAGTAAATTACAGATTTTTTTTTTTCAACTGCTTACACACATTTTCAAAACTTTGCCTCTTTTTTTCAAAACTTTAAACACAAATCCAAGAATTGCACACACAAAATGTAAAATTCCTCACATCTCTTGCAAAATGAAGCACTGCATTCAAAATATCACAAACACATCTCAAAAGCAAACATTTGCAAACACCTTTTCCATAATATTAATTCCTGTGTTACATAGAGAATTGTGTGTTGTGTTTTGCAAAAAGTGTTTTATGAAATTGAAAAACGGCCAAGAATTAGTGTATGGTTTTGCAGAATTGGTGTGTGGTTGTGGTGTTTGAGTGTCAGGTTTCAGAAATTGTGTGACAAGTAAAGAGCTTGTGTAAGCAGTTGGCAAAAACTGTAAGGTTTGTTTTTCACCAAACCCTATTGTATTGTATGGGGCCTGAGAAAAAAAAAGTGGTCTGGACAAAAAAGTAAAAGTAAAAAAGTAAACGGCCACTGGTATGATTGGTTAACAGTTGTGCTTGTGCATGTTTGACAGCCTACATCCTTCATAGATAGACGCTGCAGAGATTTAGGTTAAAAAAACATAAATACTCAGTAAATATATTAAACGATCTGTAATAACAGACAAAGCAATGGTGACCATGTAATAAAAACAGTTACTCACACTTGTGTGTTGCAACATTTCTGTCGGATCCAATATAGTCACCACAGCATTTTTAGTTTCAATCTTTCTGAAAATCCTGTTTTGAATTGTGCCTTGTTTGTAAACGAATCTGTAGTAAAGTGAAGTGAACAAAGGACCAAGTTCTTACTGACACGGTCTGAAACTTCATTAAAAATAAAGTTCATTCGGGATCAGAGTTCATGTTGGGATCAGAAGGAAGGCGTTGCAAAGACCTTTTCCCCCACAACTTAGCACTGCACAGAGTCTTGTTGTCTTCAGAGTCATCTTTAGAGACCTGCGTTTGCCTCTCATTATTTATACTACATGAATGAATCGGTGGGCGGGGCTAAACTGGCAGTGATGTAGAAGCAGACGTTGATCTTCTTCTGCGGAGGTGGTGTTTAGCCACACTATTCCATCATAAACTGCCACATTCCACAACTGGTCGTATTTGGCTTCAAATATAAGCTGTTTTTAGATTAATGAGAAAGTTTTGAGTTCTGAAACTTAAAGGATGTTTTTATAGTACAATGACCTCTTATATGTCAATAGGCAATTTTGATTTCGCAGTTCATGACCCCTTTAAAAAAACAACAACAGGGCGAGTAAATGACGAGTTAATTTAAATTTTTATGTGAACTAACCCTGTAATAAACTAAATAACCTTTTTTCCAATACTTTTGCGTAATTGATAAAAAAACTTTATTTTTAAGACTTAAAGTGACAATTAGTGGATGTTTTTGTTTTGATGCAGATCTATCCCTTAAAAAGTCACACTGTAGAACTTTGTCAGTGTATAACAAAAAATAATAATAATGATATTTGTGATGAGGTAATGTGTGATTTCTTCTTCTTTTTCAGTTTATAAGGTCTCCAGAGCACAGCCTTTCCTGTCAACTGAGCTTCAACAACTGTCTGGCCCAACTCAATCATGATCTTCATAGTTTACTCTACTGTACCAGAGTCTTGTTTACATTTACTGTTGGACTAATAGAATATAGAAGGTTGGAGAATCATTTCAGATCAGGATGTGGTGTGTTTTTATGTGAGTACATTTGCATGTATTGAGTATGCTGTTTACACACTAAACTCATTCATGTGAAAAGCATGTTCTTACTTAATACTTTAATCTTTTTTTGAAGGGTTACATTTTTGTATAACAAAATATATGGAGCCATTTGTTAGTAATCTGTGGTGTTTGGGTACGAGGTACTGTATATCAGAAAATAATTAATCAAGGTTTTTTTTTTTTATTGAATTTGTCAAGATCCAAAATGTACTTATTTCTTAAAATGACAAATATGAGCTTGCTTATGGTTTTCAGTGATGTACGTTTTGTGAAGTTATGTGAAGTGCTATTTTAGCTTTACACTTTGGAGTATTACCAGTTTATTTTTAGTACACATACTGTAGGAAGCATTGTGCTATTTTCTTGGATAACTCAAAATTCTGAGAAGGGAAAAGGTTTAGAGTTTTATTTTATTTTTTTGCTTGTGAATTGTCATACAGTTATCGTGCATCTGAATATAGGAAAAAAGAACGTAATAACTCGAACTTCACTACACCAGATAGGCTCAGATGCGTTAAAAAAAAAAACGCAAATGGCTTGCAAAGCCAGTTTTTCCTTTCTTTTCAATAATTTGTGTGTAATTTAGTTTTGTTGTGGTAACTTAATAGTGTGCATTTTCAAAAGTGTCTGCTTCTCACTGTAATTTGTGGTACTCTTTGAGGAAAATCTAACAGGTTGGTTTCTCATTTTTACCTTTTATCAATAATGCATGACATTTCACTCGTACTCATCTCTCATATAGATCCAAAAGCTTTCTCCCCATTTCGTATGTGAGTCTCTGTCTTGACAGACAAACCTTGACTGAAGATATGCAGAATAAATGAATCAAAGTCAATGTTCTGTACACATAATCCACTACACACTATTACTTACACAATACGAAGAATGTAACCATGGTGATGCCACAGTGTACTATTAAAACAGGCAGATTGTTTGTCAGAATACAATTTTGATTCTTCTAAGTCCAGTTCATTATGGTAATATATTAAGTTACAGTACAACATTATAGAATAAGGATATTACCAGTGGAATTTATTTAATAGATTTCTAAATATGTGAAACATCTAATAAAATGTGTGATTTCTGCAAAATTCTTGTGTTGACATCCTTTTGATTTTATGCTTTTCAACAATTAATTCCATCTAAACTATCAAACAACAAATTGAGCTTTGTGGAAGAATTTGCCATAGGTATATAGTAGGCTTTATTATTAAAGTAATATTTCATTAAAATCGGGTACAACTAAAGCCTTTATGATTCCACAAACATCTGTGGTATACAGTTGATTACCAGAGATACATAACCAGAACTTCATGTGCCTCGAATGATGATTTAGGCAAATTTGCAGATCTAATTGTGTAGAGATTCATTATTGTACTGTACAATTAGTAATTGACACAAGCTGCTTAAAGGGATAGTTAACCCAAAAATGAAAATTTGATGTTTATCTGCTTACCCCCAGGGCATCCAAGATGTAGGTGACTTTGTTTCTTCAGTAGAACACATATGATGATTTTTGACTTTAACCATTGCAGTCTATCAGTCGTATAATGCATGGCAATGGTAACAAAATCTATGAGAGTAAAAAAAAACATGCACAGACAAATCCAAATTAAACCCTGCGGCTCGTGACGACACATTGATGTCCTAAGACACGAAACGATCGGTTTGTGTGAGAAACCGAACAGTATTTATATAATTTTTTACCTCTAATACACCACTATGTCCAACTGTCTTTGAACTTGAAACGGCATACGGTGCGTGAGGTGTGTACGCACTCTGGCGTAGTTTACGTGCTCTTCGGCTGGATATCAACACACCCATTAACGTAAACTACTCCAGAGCGCGTACACACCTCACGCACCGGATGCCGTGCGCGCGCCCAAAGACAATTGTACATAGTTGTGTATTAGAGGTAAAAAATGATATAAATACTGTTCGGTTTCTGGCACAAACCGATCGTTTCGTGTCTTAGGACATCAATGTGTCGTCACGAGCCGCAGGGTTTAATTTGGATTTGTCTGTGCATGTTTTTTTTACTCTCATAGATTTTGTTACCATTGCCATGCATTATACGACTGATAGACTGCAACGGATAAAGTTAAACATCATCATATGTGTTCTACTGAAGAAACAAAGTCACCTACATCTTGGATGCCCTGGGGGTAAGCAGATAAACATCAAATTTTCATTTTTGGGTTTCATTTTTTAATGTCTGTTTTTTTAATGCATTAATGCATGCTGCATAAGCTGTCATTGTCATGGAAAAATAAGCTTAACTAAATCTCCTTTTCTTTTTTTTGTTTGTTTTACTTCAATCTCACTTTGCAGTACAAAGTGAAGAACCATAGCCTGGATGGGATTAAATAATCCAAACCATTTCTGAATCCTCAATTAAACTCTTGAAAGTGTGCATGCTATTGTTCATTACAAAGTAAACTAATTGTACGTACCTTATGAATATGGACATTCTTGGTCATGACATTATCTAAACAAACCTGATGCTTTTCAACAGTATTGAAGGAGGACACTTGGCTGCTTTTCCTTTTGGATTTGCTCCAATTCATATATACAAAAGCACATTATTTTCATGTTTGGCAGTAAAGACAATTATGTCTACAAAATGCAGGCTTTAATTCATTTTAGCATGTCTTTGATTCAAACTTATGAGAAACATAAATTCAGTAAAGTACAGTATAACCAAACTTTTAAATAGTAGTGTATGTTCGCAAAACATTACAAAATGGAAGTTAAATTGTTAAAAGAAATTGAATCGAAGCTCAATTAAGGCAATATTTGCCTGTCTCCTATGAAATGTCTTTAATCACTTAAACACAAAATTCTTAAATTTCTTAAATTCAGCATTTTTTCCTAATAGAAGATAAGGTAACAGTGAGATTTGTTTCATTTTTTATTATTATTATTATTTTACATCATTGCAACAGCAGAGGGAAAAAAATAAACAAAACAGGCAAAATTTTAATCACTTTCCCTCCCTGTTCTGAGTTCTACTGTAAGCGCCAGGAGCATCACAAATAGGGAAGATACAAGTCAAGCCCACAAGCACAGTTTTGGAGGGGGACTCAAATTATCATTGAATTCAGTCATACTTTAAAAAAAAAAAAAATGGGACTGCACAAAACAGAAAATTGGATTAATTTAACTCATTCAAAAAGAAAAAGGAAATGTTTTCAATAAACAAACATAATTGCATTGTCACAGAGGAGATCTGAGAACACACACATAGGTTAAATAATGAAAACAAATAGGTCAATGACACAAAATAACTGGATGTGTAGATAATGACAGCATTCTTTCTCTTAAAACTGATAAATTCTCACGTAATCTGTGTAAAAACCATTCAGAAGCATTCTGGGATTAAGAAAGACTACTGCATGGTATTTATTTGTTGCTTTTAAATCTCAGTCATAGCCAGTATAAATACATAGCCAGTTATATCAGATAGCTGATTGCTTGCACTTGATTAACTGTGGTTACAAACTCACATGCCCCAAAGATATTTTGATGATATTCTGTTGTGAGATTTTGAGCAAGTAATCTGACATGTTTTTAATTACAGCAGTCCATTGATGCAGTTGTACAGCAGTTACAGGAGACAAAGGAGTATATGACAGTGTTTTTAAACATTTTCAATCAAAGGCCATTATTTACAAATGTCTTCACACCTTTAGTGGCCAGACAATGAGCTCAGCATCCAAACTGACCCATATTCATTTTTTTATTATTATGTTTAGTTCTGCTTCTACAGTACCACAGCAACCAAAATGACACGCACACACATACAAAACATCTATGTTTCATACAAATCACTCAGCAATTCAGGTAACACTATCTTTGGTCACAAAAAAAAAAAATCAGGAGTCAGGAACAAAACAAAAAAGACATTCAGCCATAATGCAGTTAAAATGTTTCCATTATTTGCCATGAATGAAAAGATCAAGCAATAAATAATATAAGGGGATCTGGTAAGCAAGTGAATAATTATTTTGTGCTATTACAAAGGGCTACAGACATAAATATGCAGAAATTTGTATTAAATGCCTGCCACAACCAAACACACATACAGCAGGAGGTGATGCCTTATTGTTTGTCCTGCTCTCCTGCATCTGAATCTTGTCCTACATCAGGCTCTTCGGTCACCTCTGGGGTACAGTAGCGTTGAAGCAGCTGATGCAGATGTTGCTGTAGGTCATCGGGTCGCAGGGAATCCGGGGTGTCCTCCAGTCGTTCCAGGTGGGTTTGTTTGGCTTGGCCATCCTTCACTACTGTGCTTTTATGAGTGCGCGACTTATGCATCCGGGTCCTAAAAAAATCAACATGGCAGAGTCACAACTGGTGTGAAGAGATGTGAACATCTTTGAAATTGAATTATTAGTTCATTATATGATAACCTTGTTAGCCATTACTTTGAATAACAGTTTAGTTACACTCTCCAGACATTAAAAATATATAATGACACATCACTTAGCCTTATTGACCAGTTTTACTTTAGCGGCTGTTTGCCTTTAATTTATCTTTAATTAATTTATACATGAATTCAGGTCAAAATAGAGGCTATAGACTGCATTTTTTTGCAAAAAAAACAAAAACCTGCTGCTGAATAGCAATGTAATACTGGTCTACCAGCCTGAACTAACCAACAAATATGTGCTGGTGTAAGCTGGTGCAGTAAAAAAAGAAAAAACATTAAAACTGTTTCCAAATCTGATGTTCTAGAAAACTTATCAGCATGCAAAAAGTAATGGCTCAAGTGAGTATGAGAATATGTCAGTAAAATAACACACTGTGGCTTAGCAGGGTACAAAGCAGGTTGGTTTTTATCACAAACATGCCTCTGCAGTGACATTTTTATCTGCATAACCTCTCATATTTCAAACACCAAACTTTTATAGACGTTTATAGTATGGTATAATAAATGATCTGTGGGACATTTTGAGCTGAAACTTCAGAGACACTCTGAATCTGGGGACATCATTCTTGTAAAAAGGGGCATAATTGGACATCTTTAAAAAATGCATTTTGTTGTAACACTTGGTGGATTAGGTATTAGTAACTGCTCTTTTATTATCACACCATTCTCCTAAACAGCTACATGTTAAACGGACGTGCCAATGTCCAGACCTTCTGACCACTGATCCATCCTCTTTGACCATCTCTTTCTCAACTAAATAAGGCAGGTGCACTTTTCCAAAGCTTCCTACATAGCTCAAAGCCTAGACATACAGTATGAGAAAGAAATTACTGAGACGAGAAGATAATGCAAACAAAACATTTAGTACCTCTTGAACAGTGAGCTAGTGTTGAAAATAAAGCTATATGGCATACATAATATTTACTATAGTATTTACTATGACCAATAAAGTATTTGGATAGCATCCATAAAATGTTTAAATGTCACTGCATTAGACAAGAAGCAAATATCTAGACCTTTTCAAAGTCGTCTTTGGCTGATGGGAGATCCGATGAGAGTGAAGGGTCTCCAATTAGTTTTTCCATTCGTTCACCTTGCACTACCATAGTTTTGATGACTTTGCTGACCTTCCGACCTTGGACAGGCTCTTCCTCGAACTCAGAAGATGTCGCCCCAATGTAAGATAAAGGTTCAGAGAACGTTACCTGAAATGCATAGACAAGAGATGCTAAATGATTAGCATTACTTTGACAGAGGAGGCCTATACTATATGCGTGGTAATGAATTAGCAGTTTTTAACCAGGGTTTTCTTTCTTCTGCTGAACACAAATTAAAGAATTTTGATAACCAAACTGTTTTAGTTCACATTGACTTCCATTGCATTTTTGTACATACAATGAAAGTGAATAAGAACTAAAACCGTTTAGTGATCAACACTCTTCAAAATATATTTTTTTGTGTTCCACAGAAATACAGAAAGTCATACAGGTTTGGAATGACATGAGGGTGAGTAAATGCTGACAATTTAAATTTTTATGTGGACTATCCCTTTAAGAAGGTCTATAATGTAAATGCATTGACTTAATACAATATGGAATATGAATTCAATATTCAAATCTGTATAGTTGCTGCAACACAGAGACACACATGTTGAGCACACATTCCTTACTCACTCAAATTGCTGGCAAGTTTGTAGTTAAATTGTTCGTACAGAAATTTAAATTGCTTTAAATTGGGGGTTGAAGTGTGAACTGTTTTAGTAGAGTCCCAGGTCATGCTCACTCATAAGGTTTATTTATTTGTTTGTTTGCTTATTTAGGCCTATTTATTTTTGTGAAATGGTCTTTTGTGCTATCATCTATACAAAGTTGGTTGATAACATAACTGCAATAAAGTAACATCATAGTTATTAATTACTTGTTTACACACACACACACACACACACACACACACACATATATATATATATATATATATATATAATGTATTTTTGATTATTTAGGCACTTATAGGCTATAGTTTGACAGAATGTTCTAATTCAACATGCCATGGGAAGTCAATCTAACTTAACATTTTCTCATATTGATATTATTTCTTACTCCTTAACAGTTGATCAGGCTCTTAATGATTTAATCTGACATCTTTTAGAATATCTGAAGGCCATGTACCATAGATCTTAACTGTAGCATTTGTTATAATAAGACTAGCCTATTAATCATTACCATGCCAATAATTACCTTTTTTTTAAATTAATCAATATGGCATTTGTTATGATGGAACAACCGCCTGCACATTTAGAACAAATAGCTACAACATGCCACAGTTGTAATATAAATCTATAGGGAAATATCTATTCCCTTAACATATTATCTAATATAAATTCTACAACAAGTTAGACTAAATTGTACACAATAAATAAGCCTACAATAAAATGTGATACATTCTAGTAAAGGTGGTCATGAGATTTTAATATACGTTAGTGCTGGTTCAAGAATGTTTTCTCATCTTTTCATCAGTCTGTTTTAGATACTGTTCAACTTTCTCCATAGCATTTTAAAGTGGCTGGTTCTCTAAATAATCCAAATAGATCACATATTTGACCATCAGCTTCGCGATAGGAATGGCTCGCGCAAATCTCATCACAATTCTCGAGCGCCCCAGTGATCCTCGCTTCAGTCATATTGTGCTGAGAACTGCTCCGTTGTAAGTTAAAGTTAGTGATTATAAAAGCGCTGAAGGCGCGATTCAAATAATTAATTAATAGCCTGATTCTAGGTTTCCATTAACCATGGTATAAATATTGGTGGTGGTGGGGGG
>NW_015546026.1:725950-754916 GCF_001515605.1 Sinocyclocheilus anshuiensis | reverse complement strand
GGTTATTGGGGGGGGGTTATATCCCCCCTATCCCCTCCATAAACTACGCCCCTGCACACCTCGGTCTGCTCTCCCCCGCTCTGCACCACTGTCCTCTTCACAACTTTAGAGAAACCGTCAGCCTCATCCACAGTGACAGCTTCCTGCTGCGGACCCTCCAGCATCACTTCCTCTCTCTCTACTCCATCTGCTGACACATACTTACGGATGACTTTCCTTGTTATCTGTGTGGAGAAAATTACACAAGGATGGAAATGATCAAGGTTATCATATAAACTTTAAAAATAAGGTATACTGTCTGTGCTACCATCTTCAAGCATTTTAAGAAAATAATAATGAAAAAGTGTTTTGTGTGTTTGCAATATGTATCAAATTCTCTTTAAAAGGTTTGCGGTCATTCTGTTTTTGTGAAGCTTGAGGCTAAGACTAAAGGCCTGTTCAAGAACGATAACTATATAAGCATCCACACTAGCGGACAATATCGTCTGTTTATTCTAAGCACACATGTCTGCTGCTTTATATAACCAAGTTTGTTATAGCAGGATTGATTCTGATTGGGATGTTTTTATCATTCATCAGCTGGAAAAAAATATGGTATAGTTTCTCTGTGCCTTTATCATTAAAGCTATGGTTTGGTCAATCACAGGAAAAAAAAATGCATGACACTAAAATAATCCAATAAACATTAAGTTAAGTACCTAAAATATCAACTAAAACACTCCAGTGTTCATAATTCATTACAGCAATAAACACTATTTAAAGTACGTTTGAACTATTTAAAAGAAAATATCATCAAAATTTTCATTGTAAATGATAAGGCAATTCATATTTCTTTAAAATAGCATACATTATTTTACAGGCAACCTACAATTAATCATTTAAAAGGATTATGCTGCAGGGTTTTTACATTACCAAGTTGTTGGGCAAAATCCCTGAATCCGTGTAAAGACACAGAAAAGATGAAAGTTGAAGCATTTACCTTTTTGACCACCATGTTCCCATACTCGTCAGTGTATTTCTCTTCTGTCACAGTCTGAGGAGGGATTTCAGGCATCTCGTCACCCTAAAAAATATAATAAAAAAACATACATGTAACAAAATTAATTAATGTGTTTGTAAAAGCTGTTTTAATTGAACATGTTATTGACAAAGAAATGTGTTCTGTTTCATTAATGAGACACATTAAGTTTTTCTGTAAGAAGATAATGGAAATCGACTCCACACATATTCAAATTGATATACAGTGAAATTTTTTTTTTTTACTTAGTATATATTCACTTATAATTCATATAATAATATTTATTTTTCAAACTATGAGATTGAAAATCTCAATGGAAAGTCCTGAGACAAATACTTTTTATGGGAAATTAAATATAATGTTACTGTTTAATGCATATGTTTATTTATATATCATTGTACCAACAAATGAAAACACTTTTGTTCAATATAACACCAAAATATGGAAATGGGGGTCCAATGACACAAGCGCGCACACCCAAAACAGGTACCTGAATTACAACTCTGCGCCGTACCACCCTGGTGGTCAACACCTCCTCCTCTGAACTATCAGACAGCAAACCTAGTTCTTCAGCTATTTCCTAAGAATAGCAGAGATGCATTGTGGTCGCATGTCTTAAGTACTGTCGTATATCTCGTATACTTGCACGTCACACCATGCAAAGCCTGCACTCTGGAAGTTCTTTTTCCATGCAGTCAAGAAAAATATTGCTGCTTGTCAATTGTCACATTATATCCAACACTTTAAGTGTAAGCAATGGGGTGCACACATATAAACTATGTTTATTATTTTTAATCAAAACACCAAATATTAGTTTGCTGGCATTGAAATTTTTTAAAATGTTCCATTAGGGCTTGAGTAAGTTTGTTAGCATAGGCCAGGGAGAGACAACACTCTGCCTTCAGAAACTGAGCGCAAACATCATGCTAGATTGCTTACCCTCCCTAGAGAGTCATCATCGTCATCATAATCTGCTCCCTCTATTGTAGGTAGCTCTTCAGCAAATGAATGATCACCTGTATAATCATAAGGGAAATCCTTCTCCTCACCAACCTCACCAGTGTATTCATCCTCTGGCTCAAGAACTATGGGTAGGTCCTCACTGGCCCAGGATAAGGGCCGCTCATCCTTTTTCAACTGTGTGTGCTCTCTAAGTTTAGAGATGCCTGTAAGATATTCAGGGCTGCTTGATAAAGATGGAAGTTCCTCAACATGGTAAATTGTTTGAGGAACATCTAAAACTTCTGATGATCCGACCTCTGGCTCAGATGTATCAGAAAACGTTTGTCGGCAATCAAAAAACTCAGCATCTGACTCAATGCTATCTGCATGAACAGGTCTTGGCCTGGCTCTAAGTTTAAGACTGTAAAGTGGAGAGTCAGTATCTAAAACTGCAGTGGCATCTAACTGCATCTGGTCACCTGTCAGCTCCTGAGTCACTTCCAGAGTACAAGGTGACATAGCAGCTACAAGTGGATAAGTTCCAGGAAAAACTAAACTTAGTTCAGGCTTATCACCACCTAAAGATGGTGATGCCTGTTCAAATTTAGAGACGACACATTTAAAATCTGACGAAAGCTGGACAGTCCCTGCAGCACAAGATATTCTCTTGCCTAGAAATTCGTGGGACTCTGGAGAATTCCCTTGATCAGAAGAGGATGTGTTAAATATAGGTGAAATGGGAGTGCCTGTTGATGGTGTTTTCACAGAACTTGAGGGCAAATTTTTATAATCACATGATTCAAGACCCAAACTAAATGCAGAGGAATCAATTCGATTTAGTTCAACTCTTCTGTGAGAGTCTTTAAGATGAAACTGAAAAGAATTTACTTCTTGCAATCCATTTAATGCTTTAGTTTCTTCAGGTGATGAATCAGGAGTGGATTTGTGGGCCTCCAAATCAAAGACAGGCTGAGATCTGTTGTGCTCAGGTATGTTGGAGACACATGTGGCTAAATATGGCTCTTTTGATGATTCACTGGTCATCAAGTATGCTGTTAAATTTAAACTTTTTGAAACTGATGGTGTATCTCCTTTTCTTAGACTTGAATCTTTCACTTGAGGCACTAAATTAATTTCCTCTGAGACACTGTCCTGTGCAAAATGAAAGGAAAGAAAACAATGTTTCTCCCTATTTGTATAAATGACAAAGCAAATCCAACAGATTTTGCATTCCATTGCATGGAAACACTGAAAAAAAATGACATGCCTTAACATCAATACGGACATCCCTTAATACTATGATTCAAACATGCAGTTGAGAATAAGTCTCATTATAAACAATGCAGTCTTAAAATTACATCAAAATAATTATGGTGAATTAGTAAACATTCTCAAAACTGACTATTATCTTGTAAGCTGCACACTCCTCAAGAGTTGTCCATTTAGTATTGATTTGTTAGTAAATCAAGAACTGTGAAAATCTGTTTTAGGGCAGAGCTGACACTACATTCCTCTTGGTTCATACATTGTTATGAACACACAAGATTCACAGCAGCATGCTTATCTTCTTACCATTTTTTTGTCATCCTTAGGGGCTAGTTTTCTTAAATCATGTCCTAGATCTTCTTTTTGTTGCTGTGGACTTTCCATGTGTCTCTTTTCATCTATTTTATGGATTTTGAGGCCTTTGCTAGTTTCTTCATTTGCAGATTCACTTGTTGCTGTGAATATGTCCTGTTCTTCACAGTAAGTAATTGTCTTTGTTACCCTTTGTGTGTCCTTTTGTGTTTGCTCGGATGCTATATCGTGAGATGCATTTGGTTGTAGTCCATCATCGAATGAATGCTCAATCCTAATTTCAGAAACAGATGGAAGCTCCTCTATTTCACTTGAAGACTCGATTTGTTCCATGCATTGTTCAAATGTCACTAGATTCAGCAAAGCAGGATCAATTTTGAGGACAGGTAAATCTTCCTTAAGCTCATCAATGTCAGAAAATGACAACTCATTCAAATTCTCATAAAACTCATCTTCAGATTCAATTATCACTGATTCAGGTGATTCAGGTTGATAAAATGTCTCACAAACTAAAGGTTCTGGAGTAATAGTTTCTGTTAGTGCTGTGTCTAATGTTGCTGCTTCGGGTGATGGGTTTCGCACATCTGTTTCAAGACAGAACATTTGAGGTGATAAAGATCTAGAATCAGTGTCTGAAAAATCTGAGATAGATGATAAAGGTCTGTTTTCAAACATGATCCATTGTGGCAATGGGTACCATGATGAGTATGATTCAGGATACACTGAGTCCATATAAGAACTTTGATCATTACTCACTGAAGGGGACAGTGGACTCAAAATGTATTTGTGTTGCATGATTACCTCGCTAGATTCAGATGTATGTTCATTTGGAACTGGTGATGGTGTTAAGTATTCAGGTATAGGTGAATCAGGTGAAAGCCTTTGAAATTCATTTACCGAAAAAATCGTCTCAGGGGACGAGGGTCGACTTTCGAACAAAAACTCTGCGCATGGTAATGAAGGTCTGTGCTCAGGAATTGGAGATTCAGGAGAGAGTCGCCTGTACTCATTTATAGATGTATATGATTCTGGTGAAGAGGCTCTCCTATCTGAAGAGTCCATTAGACATGCATTTAAATTTGTACAATAAAACAAAGAATCAGTGGAAAATGCTTGATTTGTTACAAATAAATCAATTGATTCTGTTTGTACATGTGTTTGCAGAGAACTGGCATCAAAAGGTGAGGCTGTTTCACTATAAGATATAGCATTGTTGGAAATGTCATTGTGTTGCTCAGTGCATTCATTATTTGCCTTCTTTTTACATCCAGCATACTCAAACACACCTGGCTTTGGACAGAAAGTTTCACCTCTATATTGAGGATCATACAAATGGGAGATTAATGCTAAGGGAACAGCTTTGTACACAAGTTTATATTGAGGCACCATTCTGAAAGTCTTGTTTAATGGCAGATATGTCACAATGTTGGATAGCTCTTGGCCAAGTAATTTTTGGCTTTGATCATCAGTGTGATTATTTTCTATTTCTAAATGACATTGATCCACAGGAGATATTTCACCTGATGCAGGAGATAAGGGTCTATTTTCAGTCCATGTAACATCCTCAGATGCAAAGCTCGCCATGTAAAATTCTACATCAGATACAATTGATTCTAGGGAGGATGATCTGTATGTGGTTTTTGGGGCAACATTTACATACACTGATGACTTAAAGTCATAAATAGGTGAGTCTGGTGATAATGGTCTTTTTTCATTCAAGGATATGATTGATTCAGGGGAGGAGGGTCTCTGTTCAGTAGCTTGAGATGCAATTGCCCAAAGTTCAATGTCTGTCTCTGATGTAGGTGAATCAGATGACTCTGATTGGTGTACATGTATTGCTGATATTTTATGTGTACAAGAAAACTGTGGAACAAAGTCTGGAGGTAATGCCCTATACTTTTCCAATGATGTAAAGAATTCTGGAGATGCATGATCTACCACAGACATTGCTGTATGAGGTGACATTTCTCTGTAATCACTTAGTGAGTCAGGGGAAACTGGTCTAGGCTCAATTTCTGATATTACTGATTCAGGAGAGTTAGGCCTTTGCCCTATACTAAGGTCTGATGGATATAATTCATTTTCATCACTCAAAGAGACTGAGGAAGTTGATATAGAATCTGATTCTGGTATGAAAAATGTGTATGTGGATGGTGTGAACTCAGGAATAGGTGAATCGTGGGACAGTGGTCTGTTTTCTGTTACCAATGTCATTGATTCTGGTGAGGATGTTCTAAGATCCATCAGTGAGTCATCAAATACATCTGTCTGCATTTCTATTTCTGATAATATCGTCTGATTAGATGTTGACCTGTATCCTGTTGCCATTGTTGGTTCAAAGTGTGAAGCATAATACTGAAGTATTGGAGAATCTGGCATGGGTATAGGTGAATCAGGGGAGAGAGACCTGCCTTCATTTATAGATTCTGGTGAATCTTCTGAGGTTAAAACATTAAGTTCCTCCTCTGACAATCCAGATTTAGGGGATGAGGACATATAATCTGATAAAGACCTATAATCTGGAACTGATTCAAAGAGTGCTGGGAAATACTGTGGCACAGGTGAGTCAGGTGAGAGCAATTTAAAGTCATTAACTAAGGTTTCAGAGTCTGCTGAGGATGCCCTAAAATAAGCCAAAGGATATTTAATCTCACCTGAGGTGGGTTCATTCTCTGATACTAAATCCACTGAAGGAAGCCTATTCTCACATTTCGATGCACTGATCTCTAACTCATATAACTCATAACCAACTTCTGATGTCATAGACTCAGGCGAGGATGACCCATGTCCTTTTATTGGCCTTGGTTCAATTAATAATTCTGAGTAATGTGGTATAGGTGAGTCAGGGCATCTACATTCATTTATGGACACAATTGACTGTGGAGAAGAGCCTCTGATAAACAGGTCTTCAAAAGAAGGTTCATATTCTGTAGTCCCTGAGCACAGTGATTGAGGCGAACATGATCCACGTCCTAATACTGGCAAAGTAATCTCAGAGAATAACGCACTGAATTGAGGTACAGGTGAGTCAGAGGACAGTGGTATACCCCCAGTTTCTGATATTATAGAATGGGGAGAGTCAGGTCTTTGTTCTGAAATAAAGTCAGTTTGATAAAATGTATTTTCATCATCCACACAGTCCAATTCTGGGGAAGTTGGACAGGAGCCTGTCTCTGGAATGATAAATGATTGTGTGGATAGTGTGAAGTCAGGAAAAGGTGAATCAGGGGAGACTGCTCTGTTTTCATCAGTTGATGCAATTGACTCCAAAGAGGATCTTCTAAGATCAATCACCAAGTCATCAAATTCATCGGTCTGCATATAAATTCCTGATAGCACTGATTCAGGGGATATTGATGTGTAACCTGTTACCATTGTTGGTTCAAAATGAAAGTTATAATATTGAGATATTGGAGAATCAGGGGATAAAGATCTAAAGTCAGGTCTTTCATCATTTATAGAGTCTGTTGATTCTGGAGAAGAATCTAGGGTAAAAACATTTAATTCACATTCCTCATCTGATAATGCAGATTCAGGGGATGAGGACCTATAATCTGTTACAGAAACTGATTCAAAGACTGCTGGAAAATACTGTGGTATAGGTGAGTCTGGAGATAGGGGTCTACAGTCATTCATGGACCCATTTGACTGTGGAGAAGACCCTCTAATATATTTCAAAAGCATGGCAGAGTCAGGTGACATGGGTCTCCATTCAGGCAAGGAGTCTGGAGAAAGTGGTCTTTTGTCAGTGTCTGATAAAATTGAATCAGGGGAATCTGGTCGATATTCTATAGTTAGCAAATCTTCAATGCAAGGTTCACATTCTGTATTCTCTGAGCACAGTGACTGAGGCGAACATGATCTAGGTCTTGTTACTGGCAAAGTACTATGAGGGAATAATGCCATGAATTGAGGCACAGGTGAGTCAGGGGACAGTGGTCTAATCTCAATCTCTGATATTATAGACTGAGGAGAGTCAGATCTTTGCTCAGGATAATGGTCGGACTGACACAATTCATTTTCAACATCCAAAGTGACTGATTCTGGAGTGGATGATCGAGAGCCTGTAAATGGCATGATAAATGTGTGTGTGGCTATTGTGAACTCAGGAATAGGTGAATCAGGGGACAGAGGTCTGTTTTCATTAAGTGATGTGATTGACCCTGATGAGGGCCTTCTAAGATCAATCACTATGTCATCAAATAAATCGTTCTGTTCATCTGTGTCTGATAGCATTGATTCGGGGGACAGTGATACGTAACTTGTTGCCATTGTTGGTTCAAAATGAAAGGCATTATACTGACTTGTTGGAGAGTCAGGGGACAAATATCTAAAGTCAAACTTTTCATCATTTATAGATTCTGTTGATTCTGGAGAAGAATCTAGGGTGAAAACATTTAATTCCCATTCCTCTTCTGATAATGCAGATTCAGGGGACGAGGACCTATAATCTGTTACAGAAACTGATTCAAAGACTGCTGTAAAATACTGTGTTATAGGCGAGTCTGGAGATAGGGGTCTACATTCATTCATGGACCCATTTGACTGTGGAGAAGACCTTCTAATGTCTATCAAAAGCATGGCAGGGTCAATCTAGGGTGAAAACGTTTAATTCCCATTCCTCTTCTGATAATGCAGATTCAGGGGACGAGGACCTATAATCTGTTACAGAAACTGATTCAAAGACTGCTGGAAAATACTGGGGTGTAGGTGAGTCTGGAGATAGGAGTCTACATTCATTCATGGACCCATTTGACTCTGGAGAAGTCCCTCTAATGTATTTCAAAAGCATGGCAGAGTCAGGTGACATGGGTCTCCATTCAGGCAAGGAGTCTGGAGAAAGTGGTCTTTTGTCAGTATCTGATACAATTGAATCAGGGGAATCTGGTCGATATTCTATAGTTAGCAAATCTTCAAGGTAAGGTTCATATTCTGTATTCTCTGAGCACAGTGACTGAGGTGAACATGATCTAGGTCCTGTTACTGGCAAAGTACTCTGATGGAATAATGCCATGAAATGAGGTACAGGTGAGTCAGGGGACAGTGGTCTAATCTCAATCTCTGATATTATAGACTGAGGAGAGTCAGATCTTTGCTCTGGATAATGGTCGGACTGACACAATTCATTTTCAACATCCAAAGTGACTGATTCTGGAGTGGATGGTCGAGAGCCTGTAAATGGCATGATAAATGTGTGTGTGGCTATTGTGAATTCAGGAATAGGTGAATCAGGGGAAAGAGGTCTGTTTTCATTAAGTGATGTGATTGACTCTGATGAGGACCTTCTAAGGTCAATCACTATGTCATCAAATAAATCGTTCTGTACATCTGTGTCTGATAGCATCGATTCGGGGGACAGTGATACGTAACTTGTTGCCATTGTTGGTTCAAAATGAAAGGCATTATACTGACTTATTGGAGAATCAGGGGACAAAGATCTAAAGTCAGGTCTTTCATCATTTATAGATTCTGTTGATTCTGGAGAAGAATCTAGGGTGAAAACGTTTAATTCCCATTCCTCTTCTGATAATGCAGATTCAGGGGACGAGGACCTATAATCTGTTACAGAAACTGATTCAAAGACTGCTGGAAAATACTGTGTTATAGGCGAGTCTGGAGATAGGGGTCTACATTCATTCATGGACCCATTTGACTGTGGAGAAGACCTTCTAATGTCTATCAAAAGCATGGCAGAATCAGGTGACATGGGTCTCCATTCAGGCAAGGAGTCTGGAGAAAGTGGTCTTTTGTCAGTATCTGATAAAATTGAATCAGGGGAATCTGGTTGATATTCTATAGTTAGCAAATCTTCAAGGTAAGGTTCATATTCTGTATTCTCTGAGCACATTGACTGAGGTGAACATGATCTAGGTCCTGTTACTGGCAAAGTACTCTGATGGAATAATGCCATGAAATGAGGTACAGGTGAGTCAGGGGACAGTGGTCTAATCTCAATCTCTGATATTATAGACTGAGGAGAGTCAGATCTTTGCTCTGGATGAAGGTCATATTGACAGAATTCGTTTTCAACATCTAAAGTGACTGATTCTGGAGAGGATGGTCGAGAGCCTGTAAATGGCATGATAAATGTGTGTGTGGCCATTGTGAACTCAGGAATAGGTGAATCAGGGGACAGAGGTCTGTTTTCATTAAGTGATGTGATTGACTCCAAAGAGGATCTTCTAAGATCAATCACCAAGTCATCAAATACATCGGTCTGCATATAAATTTCTGATAGCACTGATTCAGGGGATATTGATGTGTAACCTGTTACCATTGTTGGTTCAAAATGAAAGTTATAATATTGAGATATTGGAGAATCAGGGGATAAAGATCTAAAGTCAGGTCTTTCATCATTTACAGATTCTGTTGATTCTGGAGAAGAATCTAGGGTGAAAACATTTAATTCACATTCCTCATCTGATAATGCAGATTCAGGGGATGAGGACCTATAATCTGTTACAGAAACTGATTCAAAGACTGCTGGAAAATACTGTGGTATAGGTGAGTCTGGAGATAGTGATCTACATTCATTCATGGACCCATTTGACTGTGGAGAAGACCCTCTAAGTGATGTGATTGACTCCGATGAGGACCTTCTAAGATCAATCATCATGTCATCAAATAAATCGTTCTGTATATCTGTGTCTGATACTATTGATTCAGGGGGTGAGGATCTGTAAAAAGTTGTAAGTTCAAAGTGAGCATAATATTGAGGTACTGGAGAATCTGGTGCAGATATTGGTAAATCAGGAGAAAGAGGTCTGTGTTCATCATATGATTCTAGAGAAGCTACTGGAGTAAAAATATCTACTTCATATTCCTGTTCTAACAATGCAGATTCAGGGGATGAGGACCTAAAATCCTTAAAAGGAGTTGTTTCAAAGGATGTGAAAAATTGTGGCAATGGTGAGTCTGGTGAGAGCAATCTAAACTCATTCAGTGAGGTGTCCGATGCTGGTGTGAATGCCCTGAAACAATTTTCTACAGTGAACAGGTCTTCCAAGTAAGGTTCATATTCTGTATTTTCTGAGCACAGTGAATGAGGTGAACAGGATCTATGACCGGTTACTGGAAAGGTACTCTGAGAGAAAAATCCACTGAATTCAGTTACAGGTGAGTCAGGTGATAGGGGCCTGAACTCATTAACTGATGATACTGATTCAGGAGACAAGGGTCTACACTCAGTTTCTTCAAGACAGTCATCGAGCACAAGTGATTCTGGGGATATTGGTCTAAATTGATGATGTGACGAAAGTGGTTTGTGTTGACTTTCAAAATTCAGTTCAATCGGAGGTAAATCCTGACTATTCACTGTATACTTGACAGGTAGGAATTGTTCAAAAGAATCGTGAATTCTGGATTCTGTAGAGGGTGGGTATATTATTTGCTGATCATGCAAAGTTGTTGAAACATCTCCAGTGTTGTCCAAAACAACAAGCTTGGAGCCGCCTTTGTAGTGTGGATCAAATATTTTGGCAATACGATTGCTGAGCATAGCTTTCGACATAAAAGTATCCTTTGGTTTTGGCAATTCTCTCATGCTTTGTTCTTCATTGTATACTGATTCAGTGGGCTCAGTAGCTAATATTTGAGTGTATGTTTTTTCTATTGGCTCGCCTTCAAAAGTAACACTTTCCACTACAACCGTGGACAAAGGAACATATTCAGGCTCTAAAATGAATGATTCTGGGGATTGAGATCTTGGCTCACAGATCAAGGGCTCACAATGCGAATATTCAATATCAGATGTTTCTAATTCAGGAGACGAGTCTCTTTGGCTCCCAAATTGGATGACATTAAAGTGTAATGTGGTTTTATATACAGGCACAGGTGAATCAGGTGAAAGGGGTCTGTGTTCATTTATCGATGTAAATGATTCAGGAGATGATATTCTGGTTTCAGGCCATACTTCTGATATTGGCTTGTTTTCATTATCTGAGAGGCCTGACTCAAATGAATCCGATCTATACAGTTTAGTGGGTATGAAATTTTCCCACACTGTTTGAGTAAAGCTGGGAAGAGGAGAATCAGGGGAAAGGCATCTCTGGTTATTGAGAGATGCAACTGATTCAGGGGATGATGGGCGACTTCCAGCTAGACACTCTAATGATATCAGATCACAGTCTATGTCTGAAAGTTCAGATTTCAGTGATGGTGATCTGTATCCTGTCATGAGTGCTAAAGAGTAATTTTGCACTTCTGTTGCAAAACATGGAATTGGGGAATCAGGGGGAAGTACTCTATATTCATTTACAGATGCTGTTGATTCTGGAGATGATGGTCTTAATTCAGTCAAAAATGCATAAGGAGATGGAGTATAGCTTTCAAAACTTTTTTCAGTGGAGTGTTCGCTATCTAAAATGTCAGAACCGATGGACATAGGAGACCAAGATCTGTTTGATTCAGGTGATAATGATCGGCAGAAAATCACAGAACCAGGTGAAATAGGTCTTTCTGTGTCATCAGTCACCTCCAAATAATATGCTCCTAGTGAATCTTCTGTATATCCTGTAAGAGGAACCGTTTTTTCTCCAGTTGCATGTAATGTTCTGTATTCTTCAACATGTATTGTGAATTCAGGTGTGTAATTTTCAAAAGTTGGCAAAGGCATAGCTGGCCTAAAATCAGGTAATGGAGAGTCAACAGAGAGAAGAGTGCAGTCATTCACTGAAGTTACAGATTCAGGTGAAGATACTCTTAATTCAGCCATTAATATGCATGAGTCTGGTGAAGACGGTCTATATTCAAATGGTACTGGTGAGTCTAAAGGCAAAGAATCCACTGATTCTGGTGATGATCTATATTCAAATGAAGTCATTCCAAGGTTATCAAAATATTCAAACTCTAAATCTGGTGACAATGATCTTAGCTCAACTGGGAATGTTAAAGATACAGGTGTAAGAGGTCTACACTCCACAACTTCAACTGATATTGAGGTGATATATTCCGTTTTTGTGCATTCAGCATCTGTTGGTTTGGTTAGAGTGATTGGCATGGCTATTTCAACCCTTGCTTCTGAAGAACCAGAATCAGCTATTGGAAGTGATAACATATGTGGCTGCTTAGTAACTGAATCAAGTGACATTTGATTGAGTGTAGAAGGGGTAATCTTCTCTGTAATGTCTGTTCCACTTACAAGTGCAAAAGACATGCTAGGTTGTTGAAGAGGACCGGAAATTATTTGAGTAATGCTTTGTACTCTTTCAGTGGACAATTCTGTGATTCCAAACTGATTAACATCACTATCTTTGGAAACATCTGAAGATTCTTGTACACAGACAGGAATGATGTTACAATTCCCTTCATCCACAGAAGAAATCTCATTTTCAGGGAACCTATAAGTCTCTACAATTACACTATTTTCACATAGCTCAGGTAAGACATAACTTTCACCAAAAAGGGTTCTATAGAATCTGTCAGAAACTTCCTCAACATGGCGCTGTATATACTCCTCACTCTCACTTGGTTTCTTTGGAAGTGCAACCTCATATTTATTCGATGAGGTAGATGCAATTTCTGTCTTTTCATTTGTTGGGGATGTAAAGAAATTCATTGCACTGGAGACTGGTGAGGTAATATAATTTTCAGAATCTTGCTTGAGTTCCACAGACAACTCATTGAAATCTGGCTCGGCATTCTCAGATTCCAACAGGGTGTGCCCAAAATCTGACAAGGTTGTTTGTCTCTGTCTCAGCTTGTACTCCTCAATTGAATTAATGGGTAGGACATTCTGTTCATCATCCTGTTGGGTGGATACTGGGATAAATTGACCCCCAGTCGCTCCTAACTCTTGGTGAGGGTCGTTCACAGTTTCATGTGTATTGTCTGATGATTCATTGGGAATAGTACCACCTTTGCAAACTGTGCCATAAACGTGAGACTGCAGTCTCCAGGGAACAGCTTTGTACAGGGTAAAGAAGGGACTTACTCTTTTGATAGTGCCAGGGAATTGTTGCCTCAGTCCAACCATATCAACGGAACTATGTGCTGAGGCTCCGACCACCCTGACAAATAGAGAATCAAATTTAAATCACCTGTTACAGTATATTATTAATACATTTTTAATGGTATAGGTCAGGAATAGAATTAACTTACTCTGAACCCATCTCTTTGTCTGTCAGCAACCTCTCTTTTTGGGTATCATCAAGGGAAGATACATTGCAGGAGAGATCCTCGACAGATGCCACCAGAGGCCCAAGTTCTGATCCTTTTTGTGTGACTTCTGCTCGCCGACCTGGCCTGGGGCTGTCCATGTCCTCCTGTAGGGCTGAAAAACCTGCAAAGCCAACATAGTTTCTGTTGAAATGTTGTAAAATCATTGTAAAAGTGACTCTGATCATCTGCTGGGAAAGATAAATAATATAATGTGACTTTCTAAAAAAAACACCAACCTAATAAGTTTCAAGTCATTATCATCCATACCTTCACTATGATCCAATGATATGGTTTGCTCAATTTCTGCATAGGTGTGTGATGACTGGTCTTGACTGGACTGGATGATTTTTGTTTCGATGAGATGAACAATGTCCATACGATTTATTTTTGTAAGTGTCTTCATCAAAGTGGTCTCTGCTGATAAGCGGAGAGATTATGTTATGCATATTTTTGTCTACTAGAATGCAACTGTCAACCAGACAATGTGATTGATCCTCCATCTTTGGCAGAACCCGCTGCCACAATGACATAACATCGTAATTTGTTTCCTTTTACTATGCACATAACACTGGGCATTACTACATTTCCCCAAGTCAAAAGAGCCCCATGTCTCTATGATGTTCTGGTGGTGAGATACGGCTATTTCATATTACATGTCTGATGGTTATTTTTCACCCAATTTTTCGACCAAATATTATATGTCTGATCACTTAAAAAAGTCATAGCACATATTTCCTCATTTAGTCAATCAGTTTACAACAATGGTGAGTTAAGTGCCAGAATGAAGAAGAAGAAAATATTAAAGCTACGCTACGGAATATTGTCCTCTCTATTTCCATGATATTGAAACATACAGTTGCATGTTACTTGCAAAATATTTCTTTTACATCAGTTGTTTTTTGGCACTTCTGTACAGCGTGGATGAAGATGATGGTTACCCCATGATTACTGGTGCTCTCTGTATCAGAGCAGATTTGTCATGCTGCACCAAGACAGTAATACAATATTCCTACAAAGTGTATATCAGAAAAAAAGTAATCAGAGCAGGTATCATATCTGCTACTGTGGTTTGGATCTTGTTTTGACACAGGCTCTGTTGCTTTTCCTTTTTGATTACATACTCTCTGGAGTTTTATGTTTTGATGATTCCACAGAGGTCAAAAAGGGTTGCTGTTTAGAACGGTCCATGTTCATCACCAAATAGCTGATTAGTTCAAATTCAATGCTGTTTTGGGTACTGTTTTTTTATGTACTCGCTCAAACATGTAATTTTGTTTTTAACCAAAAATTTTCCTGCATTCCTGATGCATTTTTTAAAATCTAATTGTAGAAAGTTTATTGAATTAAAAAGAATTCTGTCTTTTAAGCAGTTGCTGCTGAATTAATTACAGAAAAGTGGATTCAGAAGGATGCTGCACATTGGTGCTGGCTGAGCGGAAAGCTTAATTATTTAAATTAACTAATCTCAGATTTAATAATGTTTGCTATCTGGTGAATAGAGCAATGCAAATTTAGATGTAAACTAAAGGAAAACACATGATCAGTAATCTTACCGGTAGCATTTTTGCCCTCCCTTTCTTTCCATAGCCTTATGAGGGCATGGCTTTGGTCTTGTAGAGAATTTGGATTCTCATTTCTTATCTGATTGATCTGTAGCTCACTGAATTCAAGCTCTCGAGCCAATTCTGATTGAACAAAAACGCATTGGTAATAAATCATGTATTTAATTCAGACCAACAAAGTATTATGGAACAAAAGTGTCCTTACTGCAAGGCAATATGTGTTGAAATAAGGTTTACAATAATAAAAAGTAGGCATGACAATTATTGCAAACAAATGCAACTATAATGTAAAAGTATCCCAACCTCTTAAACAATTCTACTATTTTAACCAATAACAATGTCTTTTCCAGTATTGCTGGGTCACTCTTAAACCGTTTTGAATTTCTGAAAGCTGGTTAATTAATATTCAAAAAAGCTGCTTACCTGACCAGCTGAAACCAAGGTGATCTGCTATTAAAGCCAGACGCCCCTCTTTCCTGTCAGCCTCATCCTGTGGATCTACTGCAAATTCCAGCAAAGCAGCAATAGCCACATAAGCACATAAATATAACGCAATTTTATTTAATTTTTTTTACAATTTATCATTTAATGTTAAGATAAATAAGGTCACTGGCTTTCTCATGTAGAAAATACATCAATTAATATTTTTAACTATACTTTTTAAACCAACATTTCTGACTAATTTTAGACTAATTTCAACTTTCAAGCAATGAGCAAATACTAGGCAAACTATCAATCATGAATAAATACTAAGAATAACTCTCCTAGGATTTGCGAACATTGTAAAGAATGTATCAACAGTATCTCACAACTCATGTTTTAAATTTAACCACTTCTGTCATAATGTAATATGTATAGTGAATATACTGGCAAAAAACACTATAAATACACCCCACTGCATTTGGTTTTATATTAATGTTGAAATTTAAGTCAGATAAAAGGAAAAGAGACAGTCACAAATATAGCCCATACATCAAAGAAGCACCACGAAGAGTTGAAGCATTAGTTACAACACAGAGAAGCAGCACTTTCATCACTGAGGTGCTGAGGCAGATGAGAAAGAGATAATGGGCCCCAAGAGATGGGGGATACCTTGACATCGGACTTTATCAGCAGGGATTCGTTCCATCTGCGTCTCAACAGGGTTGTCCCATCGGGGCCTAATGACCAAGGAATCCTCAGGGAAAGGCATTTGCATGTCAATGAAAGGTTCACTCTCTATTAATGAGGCATTAATTGTACTGCTTTCATCATCAGACAAGGCAGCAGCCTCATGTTTGTCTTTCTCTGCCTGAGCCAAACTCTCCACTACCTTAGCTGCTTCTTGACTAATCTCTTCAAAAAATGCAATGGACTGTTTGTTTGCGTCAGTTGGCCGACCCTTTTTTTGTTTTGCTGGTGTGGAAGTTTGAACTGGCAGGCCAGGCTTTCCCCTGACTGGTATTCTTGAAGGAAGTGTCTTAGTTGTGCTGGATAGGTCAGTGCTTGTTGGACGATTCTGGTCCTTTTTGGCTGGTTTCTTGGTGGAATCACTTTCACAGAAGCTCTTGGCTTTGGAAGACTTTGTTAAACTGGAGGTTATGGATCGGCTTGTGTCTGTCTCAGATTTTCTCCTTGATTGAGGTTTTATGGGCAACTTTGACTTCTTGTCCTTGGCATCTTCTACACATTCAGACCTGAGGGAGCTGGCCTTAGCAGGGATTCGGAATTTTGGTTTCTCTTCCACTTTGGAGGTGGACATACCTTTTCTAGCCGTAGATGATAGAGATGCTGCAGTGTAACTTTTAGAGACAGGTTTACTTTGGGATTCTGTCTTTTCAGGGGTTTTGGTTTGTTCTATTACTGAGTGCTGATCTTTTGGGGAGGAATCTGAGGACTCTTGGTCTTGTTGGGAATTCACTGATCTAGTAACTGTTGACACTGCTGTCTGGACATTGGCTATGACATTGTCAGAGGAACCAGGATCAGATAATAAATGTCCCTCACTCATAACTTCGTCTGATTTAACCTCTAACATTGTTTGGTCCTTCTCTAAGGTGTTGGTTGAGGCAGAGTCATCCAATTTGATGGGGATTTTAGACTTTGAAAAATCTGACTTTGTAGCTGCAGCCAGATTATCCCCAGCAGGAGAATGTACAGATAAATCTGTAGCCTCTTTAAGGAGCTCTTCATCCTCCTCTGCTTTTATTTGCAAAGAGAGGTTGCAACCAATCTTATTCTCAGCATCATTGGATGCTCTAACAGGTTCATTACCTTCATCTTCAGCTATTCCCTCTACAATGGGTTGCTCTATTTGGTAAAATGCAAACCCTTCCTCCTCGTAACTCCTTTTTGTCATGTCTATCGCACCACTTCTTGTCATCTCAAAAAGTTTTCCTTCTTGGAAAAGGAAAGGATTTTGTTCACTTGTTGGTGTACCCTCCTCAGTGGGTGTCCTTGCTGGTGTTGTGTCTGGAGTCGCCCCTTGGGAATGCCGAACTACAGCCAGACCCAAGATCTTTTGCTCTTCCTCTTTGACTCTTGCTGCAAATGCATCATCATCTTCTCGCATTGAATTCCAGGCGTCTGTCTCTGCTTTTGCTGTAACTCCTCTAGATTCAGTCTTAGGAGGTTCCTCCTCAGCATCATCTTCCTCTGTGTCATCATAAATACATATTTCTGGTTTAAATGTTTCTTTTGTTTGCCCAATAATAATTGGAATAGTATCAATATCTAAGCTGCCACTACAAATATCAACATAAGATGTCCCTGCATTCCTCATGTAATCCCCTTTAATCTCATCCGTTACATTAGACTCTTCCTGACTATGTGATTTGTAGTCAACATTTTGGTAATTAGCTGCCTCCTTCTGCTGTTCATGACTGTAAATTTCTTGATTTCCTTTTGATCTTTTTAAGCTTTGCTCTTTTTGTTCATCAGTTATATTTTTGCTGTTAGAGCCAGTTTTGTTTAGCTGTACTAACTCTGAATCAACATAATCTTTGTCCTTAAATTTCTCACTATGAGATTCTTGAAGGTGTGGTTTTATGGTATGCTTTTCTGAGACAGACTGAGGTCTCCTCATTGCTGATTCAGCTGAAGATGCTGCACTGTGGGCCATGGTTTGTTGAATGTCGTCAGATGTTTGGGGGCTCTTATGAATACCTGCTGGAAAAGGAGAGGGAGGTTGTACTTTAATGATCGGTTCAACAGACCGTGCTATCTCTGAGGCTTGTTTGAGTTCACTAAACCCAACATCATCCACAGAGGATGTTTCATGTTTGGATGCAACCTCAAAGAGTTTGAAGCTGTCATCTCCTGCATCAGACGCTACCAAGGTCTGAGAGGATTCACTATCTTTTCTATTGTCCTTTTTGTCTTTTGCATCTTGCTCCATTTCATCAAAGGTTTTTATTTTGGCAGCCATTTTAAACATCTCTTCCTCTGGAGTAATTTTCCTCTGTGTCAGGCCACACTTCAACTCATCATCTTCTACTGTCTCCTCTGGGATTACTGATGGCTTAAAGGGAACAATCAGGACCATGGGGTCTGGGGTTTTGGGATTGACCTCATCACTTACCTCTTCAGAACTTGGTGTGTCAGGTGAGAGAAGACTCTTACCCGAACTTGTCATCAGGGACGTCTGCTCACAACTGTCATCGTCGGCATTACCCTCCTGTTCTTTGAGCATTCTACTACGCAAACTGTCTGGGGGGATTTCAGGGGCTTTGGAGGATGTCAGGGGCCCTGTGGTCACACTGGGTTGTTCTACTGTAGGTGGAAAAGCCAGGTTGGTTTTCATCTCTATGGGGCTGCTTTCTAAAGAGTCACGACATGGGGATTCTTTTGTTGGACTAGGCTCAATAGAGTCTGGGGTTTTATGGGAAGAGTTGTCTTCCATCAAGGGACTACCCTCTAAAGAGTCCTTGTGGCTAATAGTAAAAGAGTCATCAGCTACTGGACTAAGGTTCTCTGAATCTTGGTGTCTAAGAGGTAGCACTAAACCACCATGATCCTGTGTAGTTTCCCTTGAGGCCAGGGAGTCAGCAGAGGTTGGTATTGATTGACCGTCAAAGGATTCCTCATCACTCAAAAAACACTCTAGTGTTTCAGATGTCCTTTTTGTCAGTTTTCGAGATTTAGATGGCTTGGATGGCACAGAAACAACGTCCTTATCAACAGAAGTTTGTTCACCCTCAAAGTTCACCCCCCTATTTCCATGAGGAATAGACATAGACTCACTTTTTGTTGGTTCATCCACTGCTTTGCTCAATGCTGGATGATGAACTGTAGCTTCAGATGCCTGTTCATTAGTTGTCTTTATCTCAGTAGAAAAGGGAACAGATACTTTACTTGTCTTGACTTTAGGCGTGACTGCAACTGATTTTGAGGTCTTTGCAAGTATAGACTGAGCTGTTTTTTTCGGTGATAATGAGAGGCTCTCGGGGCTTGTTTCTGGAGTCTCAGCCATGCCCTCATGTTTGTAACTTTCCTCAGAACTCAATGGGGCTTCCACTTCAGCAAGGCTGGCATTGGACGAGTCGACCAATGCTTCATGTCTAATGCTGTCAGAGCTGTCATCCAATGCACTGTTCTTTGTACCGTTGTCAAGCAAAAGATCTCTGCGCTGTTCTGACAAATTTTGAGAAATTGTTGTTGTCATGCTTGAGTGAGTAAAAGGACCTGCTGACACTATTCCAGAAACCACAGCCTTACCACTCTTTTCCTGTGGACATTGACGACTCTTTTGACTTGCTTTTGTATCTTCTTCAATGTCTTCAGATTTTTTTGTGTGTGGACTACTTTTGACTTCTTTTTCTTTGTGGTGATCTTCAGGCTTTAAAACAAGAGACACTTCTTCATGTGAGGGTGCTTGGGGAAGACATTGTGACTTTGTGAGGATAGCCTCTGGTTTACTCACTGTTGTGCCTTCTGTTTTGGAAGGACCTTTGTGCTCAAAGAGCCCAGACTTTCTTTTTGAGGGGTCTTGGCCAGTTTGAAATGCTCTCATTAGTTCTCTTACAGACATGGTTTCTTCTAGGGCTCTCCCAGGCTCAGAGCCTGTTGACCTAGAAGGAGACTGTTTCTGGGGTGAAGAAGTCTGTTTTTTCAGGCCTGATGTTTTCTGATCTTTGACAACAGAAGATGCTTTGGCTTCTGTTGCTTTATCTGGAGGTTTTTGGCCTGTTTGTTTTTTCTGACCTTTTTGTTCTTCCTCTACTTTCTTTTGAAGAGCCTTAACTTTCTCTTTAATGGAACCGATTGGTGTCTCCTCAACCACTGGTGAAACAGGAGACTTTTTTTGGTCTCCAGGGACGGGTAGAAAGGCATCCCTTTCGGAAGACTTCCCAGTGCTTTCACTAACAATACTTTCTTTTGTGCTAGATGACTGGGTTTCATCTATGTGTCCTTGAGGCCCTTTTCTTCTGATTGGCTTTTTTACGTCTGTTGTATGGGCCTTAGTGTCTTTTGCCACTGTAGGCACTATTTTCCGACCACCTCTGCGCAGAACAACCTCAGTGAACCTTTGCTGTGATGGAGACTCTTGGGATTCAGGCCTAGATGTATCAGGCACATCCAATAAGTATTCCTTAACTTCACCACTGGGAACAGTCTCTATGCCAGGCCTGTCCCTAGCACCCTTTGGTCTCTGTGATCCTCTATTGACTCGAACTTCCTTTAGAAGTGATTCTTGAGACTCAAAGGCAGCCATCATTTTTGCCTCTTCGATTTCACTTTCTGTTAGTAGAACCCACCCCTCATCCTTCCTATATGGACGGCTGTCTATTTTTGCAGACTCTTCCTTGTCACATGTTCCACTTCTTAGAATTTCACTAACCTTTTCCAAATCTTCTTTGACTTTTTCCATTATTTCAAAAGGCTCTGCTGACACCTCCTCAACCCCCTTATCTAAATAATCCCCTTGCATGGGACCTGCTTTCTCTGAGGAATCAGTGGTCAGAATAGCAGTCATTTTGATAAGGTCTTGTTTCATCTCTGACACTTCAGAGAGTAAATCTGGACTTGCTAGGGCAGGGGAGTCTCGGATCAATTGTGTTTTCAGGAATGATGTTTCAGTTGTTTCAGTGTCTTCATCATCTTCCATTTGGATGACATTTAAGTAGCAAATTAACCAAAATTTAAATTAAAGGGACAGAGATTGGAAAAGGAGATAAGGGATCAATTCAAGTTTCAAGGACCAGAAGGCATCAAGATGACAAAAAGCTAAGTGGACTGTGGGATAATGAGTGGTCGAGTGTCTACTGGACTCATGGGAGAATAACAACTGCAAAGCAAATACTAACCAAATTTTAAAGACAACAGAAGAATAAGCAGGAAACTTGCTTATTCACATTTGGTTCAACAGCACACTCACACACAAACAAAACGACAACCTAACGCGATAATTAAAAAGGGAGACGAAAATAAGCCAACCCAAACACTTGGACATGTACTGAAAAACAGTGACACAAAGTAGACATTGCTCATGTATAACTCATGACTACAGAAGAAAGAAAGAGAGAGAAAGAGAAAGAAAGAACTCAGAGAATTCAAGAGAGAACTTTATAAAACTGAACTTAGTAAAACTTTTTTTAAAGAAAGCCAGTGATATGCAACTAAAATGGAATAACAGTAAAAAAATAAATATGTTTTTAGAATGTGGAAATAAATGCATTTGAACAACAACATAAGCAGAATGTTTATCATAACTGAAAGTTTTTTTTTTTAATATTAGTAGTGGCAATGATGAATAGTGTTAAACAAAGAGCAGTTCTGAAAAATCATTCACACACACAAGACAGCATTCAAAATAATCTAAGTAAGCTGTTATTTCCTTAGTAAACTAACATGTTATTGTGTACTAAGTTCCATATAGTAATAAATCTAGATTCTAATTTTTACTTACACCTAAACATTAACCTAATGTATGTACTATACTTATAGGTCACATTGCATAGTGTGGTGATTTGATACTCTGTAAAAAAAAAAAAGGTAAGCAAACTATACAATGTTAATATCCAACTGATAAAGCCACACATCTAATAAATAAATAAATACAAACAAACTGGGCAATGACTAGTTTAAATACAGGTTTATATCATATGCCCACTTCAGTGTTTTGTACATTCTTACAGCATATAAAGAGAGGGAAGAGTCTTGCTAGGCTGGCTTATTTTAAAAAAAGGCACTAAAAAGGTACTAATGAGAGTGACTCGTACAGATTTAGATGGAAATCATAATTTGCTTTGCAGATTGTTATTGTGTAATGAAGGGAATAGGGCTCTAAAACAGTTGAAAACAGAAACATCACCACAGTATGAATGAAATTCACATTGTGCATAAAAAGTGATTATTCAAAAACCTCTCCCTCTAACATGATTCATAAACCGATCAGAATGATACTAATATGAAAAAAGAAAGCTACACTCACTAATATCACCTAAAATAAGAAAATGGGGAACCACAGCTCTGCACATTTTTATTTCCCTTATTCAACATACTAGATTCAGATCATGAGCTTGTTAGAAGAGAGCCAAACTGAACTGTGCGAGATAAGACAGACATACAAAACATGTAGAGCAATAGGTCCCCAGAACCAAATGAATAGTTCACCAAAAATGAAAAATAATCCACAAGTAATCCATACAACTCCAGCCCATCAATGAATGTCTTGTGAAGTGAATAGCTGCATGTTTGTAATAAATCCCTAATTAAAACGTTTTTGACTTTTTACTTTTTTAACCACCTCTATCCACAATATTGCTTTCTCTAGTGAAAAAGACATCTCGTCTAAATCAGGAGATAAATACCCAAAGATCAAGCACAGTTTACAAGCAAAAACAGTCCAAAACAATTCTAAACAAATATGTCATTGGATTGTGGATGTCATTGGATGTGAGAGGACAACAGTGGATGGGCTTTTTCACTGGAGGAAGTGTTATTATAGTTTATGGACTCGTATTTTGACCAGAAGCAATGGTTTAAAGTTGAAATGCCTTAATAAAGGATAGATTTGTTTCTTACACGCGTGCAGCTTTTTACTTCACAAGACCTTAAATGATGGACTAGAGTTGATGCAATGCTAAATTTCTCTAAATCTGTTCCGATGGAGAAACAAACTTAATTTACGCCTTGGACGACATGAGGGGGAGAACATTTTTAGGAAATGTTCATTTTTGGTTGAACTATTCATTTAAAACCACTGGTCTAAAGAGAGAGAAAGGTTGAGTAGTCAATATAAAATGGGTGCTTTTGTGTATCATATGCGTATATTAATTAACATAGCACAATGCAATTAATTACCACCTAAAGATAGATGTTTGATAAAATGTTTTAAATAACACTACATAATCTTTGGTGCTCTAGCGGTTAATAAACAAAATAATTGCGTCTTGTGAAAGAACATTGTAGCCAGAGCTAATTTGCGTACTGGGCTACTCCGTAGTGTCCTGCTCGGTCTAAAATAGTACCAATATAAACATTATAGGTGTACCTTAGTGAGTCAGAAAAAGACAAAAACATGTTTTGGTAGATGTATTCATAATCTACCTGCTCATATAAAGTTTGTAAATTTTGAACAAAAAAGTTACATAAGACTTATAGAAATTTACTGTTAAAATTAGCTTTTTCAATAGCAAAAGGAACCCATTTTATATATTTTATATATACCCTTATGTATATTCCCGCCTAATTTAATAGTAATTTTTGTTGTGATGTACAAAGGAATGTGAAAGACATGCGGCAATCATTACCCTGAAGCTTATATTAACTTTAATTTAACTGAGAAAAGTGTTGTACAACAGGCAAATAGTTAACTCACTCAGACACAAGTAAATGTTTTTGGAATGTTAATACCATGCTTTGTAAGTTATTTTACAGTGGTGACATTCTCAGTTAGTAAGTTAAGAGGAAAGGTGTCTGGTGCAAGACAACATTTTAATTAAGCTAGACATCTTACATTTCTCAAGTGTTCGGCTTGTCTGTAAAGAAAAACAGGTGAAGAAAATTCAGTTGTATACATGCTATGCATTAACAGACATACATATTTTTAGCTAAAAACTGCCAATTTACTTTCTGATTTCATGCTATTTGACCCCACATAAGCTGTCTGGATGCTGACATTACATCTATCACAGCTGGTACAGCAAACAATATATAGTTATGAGAAAATGTGTGTAAACCCTTTATAATGATCTGTATTTTATGCATTAAGCCATTGCTACTAAAACAAACAATCAAAAAAAATAAAAATAAAAATAAAAAATAAAATGAAGGAGCCATTCATGATATTCTAAGGGTTTCAAAACATTTTCTCAGTATTAATGTTCACATAACAGCTCATCTCTGTGCACTTACGCAATACTATTAGTACTACTATTAAAGCCAGTGAGACTGCAGACTGGAGTTTTAAACTGAGATAATGGAGGAAAGCAAAGGGCATTTTGTTAAGTAAAGTGCAAAATTGCAGTTACCTCCTCATCAGGTTCTTGTTCAGAATCTGATTCCTTTGAGGAGCAAAAAGCAGCAAAAGAGGAAGAGAGCGCCAGAAGATAGAAAGGACAGAAGTACAAGAAAGACAGAAGGGGACAGAGAGAGCAGGCAAAGCATTTATCACAGCAACAGAACATGTCTGAGGCCAGCCAGTGAGGTGTGACAGGGGTTAAGTGCAACAGAAATGCATAAAAGCATTTATCAGTTTTAACCCCAATACACTGCAATATAAAACAAGGTAATAAAAAAAAAAAAGAAACAGAAGGAAAAGATGGCCCTAATGATGAGGCTTTCCAAATAACCACAGCAATGAGTTGTGTAATAGACTAATTACATTTTGTGGTGCTTCAACTACGTCTGATAAAGTTACTCACATGTTAAAGTTTATATAAAGCTATGTAGATATTGTGGCCTGAAACAATCATATAATGGCAACGTAATGCATGCAAACCTGCCATAAAAGCTGACAAAACAAACAATCACAAAAGAAATGGAAATTTCACTGGACAATGCATTTTGCAGCTCTGTAATGTCAGTAATAGCATAGGGCATGAACTTACCTTTGAGTAAGCTGGCAGGGTGATGTTTAAATTGCATATTGCACTATGAGTCAAAGTCCTATAAGATCTTGGCTCTTTTGTGAAGGACAAACGTCCACAAGGCTCTTGAGTGTTGTCTCGTATCTACAAGTGATTCACCAGGTGTGCAGTTAAACCATTGTATGAATCCAATTCCAATTCTTCAGATATATCATTGTTGACTTACTTTGATAAAAAGAGCCAGTCGATTCTCTTTAAAGGCATAGAAGCTGAAGACATGATGCTGGCCACTTTTTGTTAGAGGAACCAGGTTTCCAAAACAGTCTACATAGATTGGTTTACCTTCTAATACCTAGAATGCAACATAATAACAGTCTCTTTGTTAAAAACGCATTCAAACGTGTGTGTGTGATTGTTAAATAATTTCCTAAATGCTGATGGTAATCAATTTTGGGGAGAATGTATCATATTCTTTTTATAGAAACCATTACTAAATTATATACTGCAAGAGCGGGACGATCAGGAACCATGTGACTGAGAAAATAACATGTTGATTAATGTGAGGGGAGGAGAACAAAGTTAGGATAGTTACATCCTAAACTAAAGAGAGTGTCTATATAACTGGTCAGAACCAGAACAAGTCATCTACTGTAGCTAGTCTAGTCTAATTTAAACTTTGCCCCAAAGCTTTAGTTTCCCACTCATTTACTAAATGGTTTGGTCAGGTCGGGTCTGTGAAATAGAATGCATTGCTAGAAACTTCTGATTTACTTTTCTAGTCTCTAGAAAGCTATTTTTTAAACTTTCTTTCCTTCTATCTTTCAGCTTGTTAGACGTGTGTTAGAACAATTTACATGTATTAGAATGAATAAAATACATTTGTAATAAAGTACTGTCTTTAAAGAGTATTGTATTTAAAGAGAAGTGTATTTGTGCTCTGTGCTTACAAGTTAATGTCTTAATCTTTTTACCTTACTAATATATAGTGATTTTACCGTACTATTATTCTAGGTGGTCAACAAAAGTAATATCCTTTCAGAGTTGATAATTATGGCCAGTTCAACTGATTTCAAGATGATTAATTTGATCAGCTGTAAAACAATAAATTTGTTATTATCTCAAATTCTCTGTCATTTAAATTATCCCTTATAAATATGAGACATGCTTGAAGCTGCTGTAAACCAGTACGTGTAAAAAATGGCCAGTCTATTCTGTCAAGTTGCATCAAGTTGCTAAACACTTTACAGCTAATTTTTACAGTTAACACTGCAGCTGTGAAAAACTATGTTGAATTCCAATTCCGAACAAAAATTCCAATTAGTTATGTCAATTAATGTAAGTATTCATGGTAAACCGTTTTTTTTAGGAACACCTCTTTTTATATGTGGTAAAAATCACTGCAAACAGTCTAAAAAGGCTTTCTTTATATATATATATATATATATATATATATATATATATATATATATGTAGTTTCTCGGAATGCTAAAAATTATCAGAACCAGCTGATAATTACTTCCCTTCTGGTAATAACTTCCGCCTTCATTTGATGTGGTCTCTCAGCTTGTCGATCACATAAACCAGTCACATTTTTTACAATAATAATGTGGTTAAAAGGTGTGTGTAATTGAAATTACTTCATTAAAATAAAACTCCCAACCAATTACTATTCAAGGCCAATTGGTTGGGAAACACTAGTTTAGACGAGTGTTTCCCAACCGGGGTGCCGCGGCACCCTGGGGTGCCGTCTGTCGAGAGCAGGGGTACCGTGTAAAAAATCCTTTTTTAATATTTTTAAATTGCTAAAATGTTCAAAAAAGCATCTATTATATGATATCCATTTCTGATGTCGCCAATAATTAGAGATGCACCGAAATTTCGGCTGCCGAAAATTAGTTCACTCAGCTCATTCATTGATCTGCTAACCGCTATGTTATGCTCACGTGTTCTGATAATAATAGCTTTCTAGGACTAAACATTATTTGGATAATTGGTTAAAAAAAAAAAAAAAAAAAAGTTAAATATCTTAACCCTACTGTTAGACCTACCTGAAAAACTAAAAAGCAATTTATTTAATTCGAAGGCCTGTCGTTATTTTTTATTTGTGCTATCATTATTCATTTCTTTATTTGTTCTTATTTTATTACTGACTGCTTGCTTGTCATTTTTTATTCAATTCAAAGTTTGAAATCAAGCTATCTCATGCTACTGCACCAAAATTACCCCACTGTAAAATTAAAAAAACACTGAGTGAGCAAAAATGTGTGAGATAGCTAGTTATAATGGTAATTAAATAATGTTTACATATGTATAAAAGCCTACATTAAAACCTGTCATATAAACTGGTCTCTTCATTAGAAATTAGCCTACTGATTGCCACCATCGATGGACAAATTTTTTTAATAATATTAAAAATATCTGTATAACATTATATTCTGCAGTTCTTCCCTGTTGTACCGAATATCTATACTTTTCAAATTATCATATCGACGTTAGAAATTCAAATATTGTGACAAAATTAATTTTGTAGGGTGCCACAAGTTTGTTAAAATTTCCAAAGGGTGCCGCGACTAAAAAAAGGTTGGGAAACACTGGTTTAGATAATACAATACTGAAAAATATCTGACTGGGCTGCACTGAAGTATATTAAAAAGAATCCAGTGTAGCAATACCCATGACTCACCTCCACATCTCGGCTACGTGCCACTTCTGTGAAGTTCTCTTGCTGCTCCAAAGTTTTGTCCATTTTATCATCAGTCATACAGAAACAGCGCAATCGAGCCTCAATAGGGTCATGTGTTTTGGCAAAGATGACGAATTTGGCCATGTAAGGTACACAGATGATTTCACGATACACCTGAGTGGCGAAGTTCACCGACTCCTGAACCTGCCTGCAGTCTATAAGCCAGAATCTGATGAAGAAAATATGGGAGATATTGGTGCTTATTTTAATTAATTATTTCATTAATTAATTCATTTGTTTATTTAATGTTTGTTTGTTTGTGGGCTTCACTGAGGATTGGCGGTTAGAATGGGAACATTTGTAATTCAAAAACCAGGAATAAACTTGTTTCATCTTTTCCAATCAAAAAGACATAATAGTATATATGCATTTAACAACCCAGTCTCATAAAAATACGTCTGGGTACTTTTCTGCAACACCGTTTTTACGTACCTTACTGCACGTTTCGCTGCAGTTTCAAAGAGAAATGTCCACTGAGTGGCGCTAAAACACGGGTTCAATACGTGAACCCTGGCACGTTTTTATTACGTTGATATAGGTACGCATTGCTGTGTTTTTATTACGTTGCTTCAGGTACGTATTGCGGCGGTTCAGAATTCAAATATCCGGGGACTGTCGCTAAAAGTTAATGCTCTATCGTGTTGGAAATATGCCCTACACCAAACCCAACCCTAAACCTACCCGATAGTGTTAACAAATGCAAAACTGATATAAAAACGCATTTGTTGATGCAACTGTGTCATTTGAACTTACTTATATGCAGATTTGAACCGTTTTGTCGAACCGTAGTTACACGGTATTCAAACCGGAGCTCCTCGCCTCTCAAGTATGTCTCCGTACTCCATGAGCTACCGAACAAACCTACCGTCGATGAAAACCCATTGATATGAAGCTGGATATGTGTGGTGCTAACGTTCAAAAGCATCAGTTTTCAAATCTCCCAGCATATTAA
>NW_015546026.1:725151-725843 GCF_001515605.1 Sinocyclocheilus anshuiensis | reverse complement strand
GTAAATGTATGTGAAAAGGAATAAAAGGTGTCGGAGTTTTACTGCCTCTAGTGTTCATTTCTTTTGGAAACTGCAGTGATATGTACTTATTGGTATGTATTTCGCGTCTCGCGAAAATGTGCCCCCGGGTACGTTTTTGCCATGAGACCAGGTTGGAATTTAACATAAATTGAGTAATGTTCTACCAGGCAATGCTTGCAGAGAAAATACCTGGCAGACACATTTGTGGTGAAAGACACACAGTCATTGGTGAATGTTAATGGTGTAGTCCCAGTGATATCCTCCCATTGAGCAGGAGTGGTCCCACCTAAACATGCAAAAATGGTCTTTGGTTACAAAATTCAAATATGTTTATAAATTTAGTAACAATGTTTATGGTATTTTCAAAAGATTTTGAATGGTTTTCTTGATTTTTTTTGGTCTCTCATTTGTCTTCTTCTATTTATTTTTTACATCATGTAATTTTTAAAGACGTTTTCTCCTCTGTAAAAATGTACAGACTGTAAAATCTTCTTCCAAACAGTAATTTTTAAAGGGGTCATATGATGCTTTTTTAAAGATCATTATTTTGTGTATTTGGTGTAACAGAATATGTTGACATGCTTTAATGTTCAAAAACACATTATTTTTCAAATACTGTACATTATTGTAGGTCCTCTATGCCCCGCCTCTCTCAAACGCTTCGTTTTCTA
>NW_015546026.1:720170-724802 GCF_001515605.1 Sinocyclocheilus anshuiensis | reverse complement strand
TATCTATGCACAATCAGCTTGTAACACTCCAAAGAGAAAGGAAAACTTGAAATCGCATCATATGATCCCTTTAAGTGAAGATTCAGGAACTACAACAACAATGGCACATTATAAACATATATAACCAGAAAATGGTAAGTCTTTTTTATTTCAAATCAGAAGTACATCATTAAGCTCAGTGCAAGTAGATTATTATAGGCTCTACATGACTTAACGTATTCCACCAGTTGTAGTGTTACAGTGTTACACTTAACCTTTAATACACCTTTAATGCATATTGTGCTACCTACAGAATGAAGAGCATTTTGTTTGGTTTCTGTATATTCCTGTGTACTTTCTCACCTGTGATGCTGCATAGCAAACGTAATGTAGGAGTATCTCCACCTCCAAAGCCGCCAAGGATTGGGTCAGCGGAGCTCTTCGGGACAGGAATGGTCATGGTTATGGGCTTATGGAATTTCCTCCTCCGTGGTTCCAGAGTGACTATAGGGCTGAATGTGGCTTTATTACCCAAATTCTTCCTCACTACATCAATACTCATTGGTTGAGCCTGGCCAAAAAGCAAATGCAATAATAAATACAACTATCATAACGATAGGTTCAGAGCAAATTAATAATGCAAAGTAACACATTGTATCTCATTGTAATTTGTTCAAAATGTATTTAAATATTGTGACTGTTACCAACAGAATGCCTGTGATAGCAAATCAGCTCAATTACATAATAAAGCACTAAAAATTTGATTAAAAATAACTATTATGTACATTTGAGAAGTTTAACTTTCATCTTAAACTTTTAAGAAAAATCAAAAAGACAGTGGCACACTGAAAGTACATTGTACTATTTCTACTTCTTTGAATTTAATTACTGATTACTAAAATCAAGCTTAAACTAGCAGAAATTGAACAAAATATTGTGACACATTAAAGGGATAAAAAAAGATGACTGTTATAACATTATTATAACAATAACATTATTATAATGTTATAGCTAAATGAACAGAATAACTGACAAATAAAAATAATAAAATTAAACTAAAATACAGCTGTGTGCACTATCATTCTACATTATAATATTTTTTATTTAATCTCCATGCTACCTGCAGGCCAACACGGATGCGTTTAGTGAGAGCTCCCTCTGGGAAGACAGCCTGTACTTGAGGGACCACTGTGCTACTCAGAATACCACCTTCTGGACCAATGAGATTACTGTCCTGCTTAATTCGTGACACCACAGCAAAATACTGTGGAAAGTCCCGAGTGATAATGCGACAGATTCGCTTTTTCTCCAACTCTTCTGGTGGGTCCAGCCCTAAAAAAAAAAATTAAAATTTGTACATAATGTATAGAGCAGCCAATGAGAAAGGGACCATTCATTTGTGCAGACCTGCATGACTATGTTAGAAAGAAGGAAGGTTATCATTTGTATTGGTCATATTCATGTTATGCTTATATGCAGATGATGTGTTTTTTTCTTACCCTCATCCATGCCGTTGAGGATCTGGTTGAGCTCTTCTTCTGTGTACTCACAATGATGCTCTTTCCAACTCTCTCCCGTTTCACTGCGTAAGATCACCAGCTCCCTCTCTTTTCCTCTTAGAGCCGCAAAGTGAGGGATCTCCACAATCACCGGCCTAACACCCAGCAGGAAGTTAAAGAATGTTATTCATAAAAACATGTGTGTAAGTGTGTGTGTTTATGTGTTTTGAATTCTATATTTATGTACAAAGTCTATATTATCTACAGTTAAGCTAATAAATTTAGCTCTGAAATCACTGTAACAAATGACCTTGAGAGGCTTGCTGTTTTAATGTAATGCAATTGGTATAATAATATTCAGAAACGGGAATGAGAAATGTCCTATTACATTTACTTTTCTCTAGTTCAGTAATGGTAACCGCAACGATTAAAAGCAACTGGATCCAGTAAAGTTTATATCATGTAGGCTATACATAAATAATGTGTATTATATTGTATTTTTATTTTCATTAGACTGTTTAAAAACTAACACAAAAAGAACAAAAGAAAGTTTATGAAAAGCAACTGGACTTGGCTTTCAATTCATTTTAACTTCAGTGCTGAAACACCTTGATATGCCCAGATATTTATTGATGTAAGTCTTAATACTTGATTAAAATTCTACTGGACATTCCTACTAGACTATGGCCTAAATGAGTGAAAACTTTCACAAATATACTACAACGTACCTGCCACATATAACAACATTCATATTATGTTGATACCTAAAAATGCACACAACCACTGAAATTCATGCTGCAACAAAAGTAGCTGAGCAAATGGCAAAAAAAAAAAAAAAGGATGAGCACAAAAAGCAGGGCACAAACATTCGTCTAAAGGAGCTAAAGGAAACACGTGATTTAGAACAACACACTAATAGTATGACAATCACTACAAATAGTATGATTTGGGAATGTTTTGATCATGAATTCCCAAACCTGTGAAATTTTGATAGCGAAGTATATAAGTATATCCACAATTTGTTATTCAGTTTCAACAAGTTTGGAAACAATCATGAGTAATCAAGACTAAAATGAAAAAAAAAAATTAAATGACACTAAGGTGGCACATATGGTACCATACACTACTATACAGAGACACTTTACAATGAAAGCAGAATACAACCAAATACAACACAGTTAAAAAGGAAGATAGTGTGAAAGGAGAAAGTGGGGTGTGGGACTGGCATCCATTGGTTGTTTTATGTGTCACTCCTACCCCAGAAATTTTGTCCCTGGTGGGCCCAGTTGCAGAATGCGGCTAACCAAACTCTCACCCTCATTCAGAGGGGGCGGGGCAGTAGGGAGGTGGAGCTTACTGTCATCCAATAGCAGCAGTGAGAAAAGAGAGCATAGATGGCATAGATCCATTTCCATTTAGAATAGAATAGTCAGAAGAGTTTAAATTCCTCTTTGTTTTTGGTAAGAGTACATTCCCTTTTTTAAAAACTATTTTGCAATTAGGTTTTTTTTTCCTGGTTATTAGAAAATAACTGTAACATCTGTAGTTTTGGTAATACATGTGATTATTTTGACACTGTCTGCCTGATTAATTGTCAAATGCTAGAATTTTTTTTATAAAATAAATCATCAGTAACTTTTAGGACATGGAAATATACTGTATATCAAATATTTGCAATATATTATTTTGTTGGAGATATAAACGTAATAAGCAACTAATATTGTAATTAGTTTAGTTTCTTAAAGACCATGCTAAAAGCCTGTTCCATGCAAACTCCTGGGAACTCCAATGACTCATGGGAAGCATTAAAACAGAAACATCATTAATACAAATATTTTCAAAAGTTCATTTTCCAAACTAATCTGAAACTGTCCAAATATTCATTACTACATTATTCAACTATTTGCTTGCATCATCATTCAAACATGTTCATGCTAGCCTCCAGCTGACATTTTGTTTGTGTTTTCCATTGATGTATGGCTTGTTAGGATAGGACAATATTTGGAAGAGATACAACTATTTGAAATCTGGAGTCTGAGGGTGCAAAAAAATTAAAATATTGAGAAAATTGCCTTTAAAGCTGTCCAAATGAAGTCCTTAGCAATGCATATGTCCAAATGAAGTCCTTAGCAATGCATATTACTAATCAAAAATTAGGTTTTGATATATTTAGGGTAGGAAATTTACAAAATATCTTCGTGGAACATGATCTTTAAAAATCGATAATTTTGACCCATACAGTGTATTGTTGGCTATTACTACAAATATACCTTTGCTACATATGACTGGTTTTGTGGTCCAGGGTCACATATATGTACTGTATAGGTATATTTATTAATTAGGTTTATTACTAGATGTTTTTGCATATAAATGAAAATGATTCATTTAGTAAAAATGTGGAAAATTATTTTTTACTAGATTTTCACATACAAATTTGAATCTATAACCCTGTCCCAAATGGCATGCATAATCTCTTGTACACAAAGGGGGCGCTTGTGAGAACACTTCTGAAACCTAAAAGGACAAATGGAACACTCTGCAGTCTTCAAGTTCACATTCAAATTTGCATGACTGCAAGTAAAAGCAGGCAACATTGCCTACCAAAATAATGGTTCCTCTAATAAAAACTATTTCTCCTTTAAACCATGTGCCCCTATGGTACATGATGGGCCCCTTATATTAAGTCAGGCTGTACATTCTTTCATTTTCAGAATGAAGAACAGTTTCGGACCACTGATGCGTAGTAAAAGCATATAAACAGTTGTGCCCCCCCAAAAGAAAGGCTTCTTCTTCATTGTCCTTGAAATTCTGCTCTGTCGGTTCCACCATGTTCCACTTTTTGGGCAACAACAGTTAAATTGTGCATTTTGAATGATAATTTTCTCACTAATGTTCTTCTCAATAAAGCCTTACAGAGATATTCCATGCAAAATGAAAATGGCCTTGGTTATTATTGTAACCTCTATTTCCTGATTGGGGGAACAAGACATTGTGTTGTTGTGTTGTGTTATGGCAGGAGGAACAATACATCTCATTCCCTCCATCAGGGAATGGAGGTTAAAGGGGTCATATGATGCGTTTTAAAATTTTCCTTTCTCTTTGGAGTGTTACAAGCTCTTGGTGCATAAAGAAGATCTGTAAAGTTACAAAGACT